>NW_018405651.1:96804-122562 GCF_002113885.1 Mizuhopecten yessoensis
GACGACATTGAGCCTATATTTACATGGTTGGTATGGTTGGACGACATTGAGCCTATATTTACATGGTCGGTATGGTTTGACGACATTGAGCCTATATTTACATGGTTGGTATGGTTGCACGACATTGAGCCTATAGTTACATGGTTGGTATGTTCGGACGACATTGAGCCTATATTTACATGGTTAATATGGTTGGACGACATTGAGCCTATATTTACATGGTTGGGATGGTTGGACGACATTGAGCCTATATTTACATGTTTGGTATGTTCGGACGACATTGAGCCTATATTTATATGGTTGGTATTGTCGGACGACATTGAGTCTATACTTTACATGGTTGGTATGTTCGGACGACATTGAGCCTATATTTATATGGTTGGTATTGTCGGACGACATTGAGTCTATACTTTACATGGTTGGTATGTTCGGACGACATTGAGCCTATATTTATATGGTTGGTATGGTCAGACGACATTGAGCCTATATTTATATGGTTGGTATTGTCGGACGACATTGAGTCTATATTTACATGGTTAATATTGTGGACGACATTGAGCCTATATTTACATGGTTGGTATGGTTGGACGACATTGAGCCTATATTTACATGGTTGGTATGTTCGGACGACATTGAGCCTATATTTACATGGTTGGTATGTTCGGACGACATTGAGCCTATATTTACATGGTTGGTATGGTCGGACGACATTGAGCCTATATTTACATGGTTGGTATGGTCGGACGACATTGAGCCTATATTTACATGGTTGGTATGGTCGGACGGCATTGAGCCTATATTTACATGGTTGGTATGGTCGGACGACATTGAGCCTAAATATATTTGGCTGGCATGGTCGGACGACATTGAGCCTATATTTATATGGTTGGTATGGTCGGTGACGCAGCAACCGTCTCCCTTTCTAGAGAACCTGTTCTTATTCTGTTTGTACTTTCGAAAGAGGTCCCGTGTAAGTGTATCGCCTTTGTTCTATCATTTTTAGTTCGAAATTCAGTTTTCCTGACACTCACGTATTCTTTTGTTTTTGTTAACAATTATTAAAAAACAAGAATGTAAGGTACATTTGTGTTTATAAGAAACATTTAAACAGTTAAATCAATAGAAGATTGATTGAAATATCATCCTTATTTTATCATTCTACTTTTATTTTTGTTAAATCCCGAAGAGAAATATATTATCATGGAATAGTCTAAATTTCTATCTATTGTATTTTGATCACTCAAGGACTTTGAATATGTTTTGACATATTAATGTTAAATGTACAATAGGCAAAGTAAAAAGGTTAATTTGCGTGAACCCAGATATTCTCAAGTCATAATTTTGATACATGTACCAATCCACATCCGTCAGTGTATATAGGCTATACCTCCACACACAGTGCTCATTCATACCCAGCAGGACGCCCTTATATTGATAGTGTTCCAGTGGTCGATTAACTATGTTAATTTATTCGAAGAATACTGTGAAACATTACACGCTCGACAGAAAAAAGAGTATAGTATATTTAATCTACCTACAGTATCATAAACAAATTTTCATTATTTTTCACATAAAGAATAAAAAAGGAAACCAAGCATGACAGCTTTTATAGGTGTAAGTTAATACGAAAGGAAATTTACGAATAGTAGCATCTGAGGTTATCTCTGCTAGGTCGCAGTTTCATATAATTACGGATAAGCATGGACACCATGTATGCTAAAGGTGATTTGTGTGGAATATTGCATGAGCATAAGAAATATGAATATTAAAACAAGATTGAACGGGTTACATATTTTACTAGGATTATTTATACATTTCTATTGAGACGTTGTCAAATAATTATTTTTTGTAAATCATGCATGATATAACATGCGTTGAACGGTCTGTTTGATTTTTTCAACATTGCATTTAATGAATATTTTCATTTATGAAACATCGTGGTATAACAACCAGCATTGATGCTATTAATGAATGAAATAGATACAGTATGATACTATCTTTTGGTAGCTGTCATACAAATTCACCTCTTTGCGATTTTGTTTCACTGACAAAAAAGAAGCAGGATATTGAGTCACGGGCGACCCGTGGATACATTGGACTTTGTAATATGATAATGTTGAAATAAATTTAAAATATGATTGTTTAAGTATCGCAACATTAACATTCTGTCATTTGCACACACATTCTAATACTTTAAGTTACATTGGACCTCTTCTCACTAATCATTTCCTCACATTCTACATCATTTACNGACGACATTGAGCCTATATTTACATGGTTGGTATGGTCGGACGACATTGAGCCTATATTTACATGGTTGGTATGGTCGGACGACATTGAGCCTATATTTACATGGTTGGTATGGTCGGACGACATTGAGCCTATATTTACATGGTTGGTATGGTCGGACGACATTGAGCCTATATTTACATGGTTGGTATGGTCGGACGACATTGAGCCTATATTTACATGGTTGGTATGGTCGGACGACATTGAGCCTATATTTACATGGTTGGTATGGTCGGACGACATTGAGCCTATATTTACATGGTTGGTATGGTCGGACGACATTGAGCCTATATTTACATGGTTGGTATGGTCGGACGACATTGAGCCTATATTTACATGGTTGGTATGGTCGGACGACATTGAGCCTATATTTACATGGTTGGTATGGTCGGACGACATTGAGCCTATATTTACATGGTTGGTATGGTCGGACGACATTGAGCCTATATTTACATGGTTGGTATGGTCGGACGACATTGAGCCTATATTTACATGGTTGGTATGGTCGGACGACATTGAGCCTATATTTACATGGTTGGTATGGTCGGACGACATTGAGCCTATATTTACATGGTTGGTATGGTCGGACGACATTGAGCCTATATTTACATGGTTGGTATGGTCGGACGACATTGAGCCTATATTTACATGGTTGGTATGGTCGGACGACATTGAGCCTATATTTACATGGTTGGTATGGTCGGACGACATTGAGCCTATATTTACATGGTTGGTATGGTCGGACGACATTGAGCCTATATTTACATGGTTGGTATGGTCGGACGACATTGAGCCTATATTTACATGGTTGGTATGGTCGGACGACATTGAGCCTATATTTACATGGTTGGTATGGTCGGACGACATTGAGCCTATATTTACATGGTTGGTATGGTCGGACGACATTGAGCCTATATTTACATGGTTGGTATGGTCGGACGACATTGAGCCTATATTTACATGGTTGGTATGGTCGGACGACATTGAGCCTATATTTACATGGTTGGTATGGTCGGACGACATTGAGCCTATATTTACATGGTTGGTATGGTCGGACGACATTGAGCCTATATTTACATGGTTGGTATGGTCGGACGACATTGAGCCTATATTTACATGGTTGGTATGGTCGGACGACATTGAGCCTATATTTACATGGTTGGTATGGTCGGACGACATTGAGCCTATATTTACATGGTTGGTATGGTCGGACGACATTGAGCCTATATTTACATGGTTGGTATGGTCGGACGACATTGAGCCTATATTTACATGGTTGGTATGGTCGGACGA
Source organism: Mizuhopecten yessoensis (assembly GCF_002113885.1). Lineage (NCBI taxonomy): Eukaryota > Metazoa > Mollusca > Bivalvia > Pectinida > Pectinidae > Mizuhopecten > Mizuhopecten yessoensis. Next base: position 100,387 of record NW_018405651.1, read on the forward strand.
CATTGAGCCTATATTTACATGGTTGGTATGGTCGGACGACATTGAGCCTATATTTACATGGTTGGTATGGTCGGACGACATTGAGCCTATATTTACATGGTTGGTATGGTCGGACGACATTGAGCCTATATTTACATGGTTGGTATGGTCGGACGACATTGAGCCTATATTTACATGGTTGGTATGGTCGGACGACATTGAGCCTATATTTACATGGTTGGTATGGTCGGACGACATTGAGCCTATATTTACATGGTTGGTATGGTCGGACGACATTGAGCCTATATTTACATGGTTGGTATGGTCGGACGACATTGAGCCTATATTTACATGGTTGGTATGGTCGGACGACATTGAGCCTATATTTACATGGTTGGTATGGTCGGACGACATTGAGCCTATATTTACATGGTTGGTATGGTCGGACGACATTGAGCCTATATTTACATGGTTGGTATGGTCGGACGACATTGAGCCTATATTTACATGGTTGGTATGGTCGGACGACATTGAGCCTATATTTACATGGTTGGTATGGTCGGACGACATTGAGCCTATATTTACATGGTTGGTATGGTCGGACGACATTGAGCCTATATTTACATGGTTGGTATGGTCGGACGACATTGAGCCTATATTTACATGGTTGGTATGGTCGGACGACATTGAGCCTATATTTACATGGTTGGTATGGTCGGACGACATTGAGCCTATATTTACATGGTTGGTATGGTCGGACGACATTGAGCCTATATTTACATGGTTGGTATGGTCGGACGACATTGAGCCTATATTTACATGGTTGGTATGGTCGGACGACATTGAGCCTATATTTACATGGTTGGTATGGTCGGACGACATTGAGCCTATATTTACATGGTTGGTATGGTCGGACGACATTGAGCCTATATTTACATGGTTGGTATGGTCGGACGACATTGAGCCTATATTTACATGGTTGGTATGGTCGGACGACATTGAGCCTATATTTACATGGTTGGTATGGTCGGACGACATTGAGCCTATATTTACATGGTTGGTATGGTCGGACGACATTGAGCCTATATTTACATGGTTGGTATGGTCGGACGACATTGAGCCTATATTTACATGGTTGGTATGGTCGGACGACATTGAGCCTATATTTACATGGTTGGTATGGTCGGACGACATTGAGCCTATATTTACATGGTTGGTATGGTCGGACGACATTGAGCCTATATTTACATGGTTGGTATGGTCGGACGACATTGAGCCTATATTTACATGGTTGGTATGGTCGGACGACATTGAGCCTATATTTACATGGTTGGTATGGTCGGACGACATTGAGCCTATATTTACATGGTTGGTATGGTCGGACGACATTGAGCCTATATTTACATGGTTGGTATGGTCGGACGACATTGAGCCTATATTTACATGGTTGGTATGGTCGGACGACATTGAGCCTATATTTACATGGTTGGTATGGTCGGACGACATTGAGCCTATATTTACATGGTTGGTATGGTCGGACGACATTGAGCCTATATTTACATGGTTGGTATGGTCGGACGACATTGAGCCTATATTTACATGGTTGGTATGGTCGGACGACATTGAGCCTATATTTACATGGTTGGTATGGTCGGACGACATTGAGCCTATATTTACATGGTTGGTATGGTCGGACGACATTGAGCCTATATTTACATGGTTGGTATGGTCGGACGACATTGAGCCTATATTTACATGGTTGGTATGGTCGGACGACATTGAGCCTATATTTACATGGTTGGTATGGTCGGACGACATTGAGCCTATATTTACATGGTTGGTATGGTCGGACGACATTGAGCCTATATTTACATGGTTGGTATGGTCGGACGACATTGAGCCTATATTTACATGGTTGGTATGGTCGGACGACATTGAGCCTATATTTACATGGTTGGTATGGTCGGACGACATTGAGCCTATATTTACATGGTTGGTATGGTCGGACGACATTGAGCCTATATTTACATGGTTGGTATGGTCGGACGACATTGAGCCTATATTTACATGGTTGGTATGGTCGGACGACATTGAGCCTATATTTACATGGTTGGTATGGTCGGACGACATTGAGCCTATATTTACATGGTTGGTATGGTCGGACGACATTGAGCCTATATTTACATGGTTGGTATGGTCGGACGACATTGAGCCTATATTTACATGGTTGGTATGGTCGGACGACATTGAGCCTATATTTACATGGTTGGTATGGTCGGACGACATTGAGCCTATATTTACATGGTTGGTATGGTCGGACGACATTGAGCCTATATTTACATGGTTGGTATGGTCGGACGACATTGAGCCTATATTTACATGGTTGGTATGGTCGGACGACATTGAGCCTATATTTACATGGTTGGTATGGTCGGACGACATTGAGCCTATATTTACATGGTTGGTATGGTCGGACGACATTGAGCCTATATTTACATGGTTGGTATGGTCGGACGACATTGAGCCTATATTTACATGGTTGGTATGGTCGGACGACATTGAGCCTATATTTACATGGTTGGTATGGTCGGACGACATTGAGCCTATATTTACATGGTTGGTATGGTCGGACGACATTGAGCCTATATTTACATGGTTGGTATGGTCGGACGACATTGAGCCTATATTTACATGGTTGGTATGGTCGGACGACATTGAGCCTATATTTACATGGTTGGTATGGTCGGACGACATTGAGCCTATATTTACATGGTTGGTATGGTCGGACGACATTGAGCCTATATTTACATGGTTGGTATGGTCGGACGACATTGAGCCTATATTTACATGGTTGGTATGGTCGGACGACATTGAGCCTATATTTACATGGTTGGTATGGTCGGACGACATTGAGCCTATATTTACATGGTTGGTATGGTCGGACGACATTGAGCCTATATTTACATGGTTGGTATGGTCGGACGACATTGAGCCTATATTTACATGGTTGGTATGGTCGGACGACATTGAGCCTATATTTACATGGTTGGTATGGTCGGACGACATTGAGCCTATATTTACATGGTTGGTATGGTCGGACGACATTGAGCCTATATTTACATGGTTGGTATGGTCGGACGACATTGAGCCTATATTTACATGGTTGGTATGGTCGGACGACATTGAGCCTATATTTACATGGTTGGTATGGTCGGACGACATTGAGCCTATATTTACATGGTTGGTATGGTCGGACGACATTGAGCCTATATTTACATGGTTGGTATGGTCGGACGACATTGAGCCTATATTTACATGGTTGGTATGGTCGGACGACATTGAGCCTATATTTACATGGTTGGTATGGTCGGACGACATTGAGCCTATATTTACATGGTTGGTATGGTCGGACGACATTGAGCCTATATTTACATGGTTGGTATGGTCGGACGACATTGAGCCTATATTTACATGGTTGGTATGGTCGGACGACATTGAGCCTATATTTACATGGTTGGTATGGTCGGACGACATTGAGCCTATATTTACATGGTTGGTATGGTCGGACGACATTGAGCCTATATTTACATGGTTGGTATGGTCGGACGACATTGAGCCTATATTTACATGGTTGGTATGGTCGGACGACATTGAGCCTATATTTACATGGTTGGTATGGTCGGACGACATTGAGCCTATATTTACATGGTTGGTATGGTCGGACGACATTGAGCCTATATTTACATGGTTGGTATGGTCGGACGACATTGAGCCTATATTTACATGGTTGGTATGGTCGGACGACATTGAGCCTATATTTACATGGTTGGTATGGTCGGACGACATTGAGCCTATATTTACATGGTTGGTATGGTCGGACGACATTGAGCCTATATTTACATGGTTGGTATGGTCGGACGACATTGAGCCTATATTTACATGGTTGGTATGGTCGGACGACATTGAGCCTATATTTACATGGTTGGTATGGTCGGACGACATTGAGCCTATATTTACATGGTTGGTATGGTCGGACGACATTGAGCCTATATTTACATGGTTGGTATGGTCGGACGACATTGAGCCTATATTTACATGGTTGGTATGGTCGGACGACATTGAGCCTATATTTACATGGTTGGTATGGTCGGACGACATTGAGCCTATATTTACATGGTTGGTATGGTCGGACGACATTGAGCCTATATTTACATGGTTGGTATGGTCGGACGACATTGAGCCTATATTTACATGGTTGGTATGGTCGGACGACATTGAGCCTATATTTACATGGTTGGTATGGTCGGACGACATTGAGCCTATATTTACATGGTTGGTATGGTCGGACGACATTGAGCCTATATTTACATGGTTGGTATGGTCGGACGACATTGAGCCTATATTTACATGGTTGGTATGGTCGGACGACATTGAGCCTATATTTACATGGTTGGTATGGTCGGACGACATTGAGCCTATATTTACATGGTTGGTATGGTCGGACGACATTGAGCCTATATTTACATGGTTGGTATGGTCGGACGACATTGAGCCTATATTTACATGGTTGGTATGGTCGGACGACATTCAGCCTATATTTACATGGTTGGTATGGTCGGACGACATTCAGCCTAAATTGAATTGGCTGGTATTGTCGGACGACATTGAGCCTATACTTATATGGTTGGTATGGTCGGTGAAGCAGCAACCGTCTCCCTTTCTAGAGAACCTGTTCTTATTCTGTTTGTCCTTTCGAAAGAGGTCCCGTGTAAATGTCTCGCCTTTGTTCATTTTTAGTTCGAAATTCAGTTTTCTTGACACTCACGTATATTTTTGTTTTTGTTAACAATTATTAAAAAAACAAGGATGCAAGGTTCATTTGTGTTTATATGAAACATTTAAACGGTTAATTCAATAGAAGATTGATTGAAATATCATCTATATTTATCATTTTACTTTTATTTTTGTTAAATCCCGAGGAGAAATATATTATCATAGAATATTCTAAATTTCCATCTATTGTATTTTGATCACTCAAGGACTTTGAATATGTTTTGACATATTAATATGAAATGTACAATAGGCAAAGTAATAAGGTTAATTTGCGTGAACACAGATATTCTCAAGTCATAATTTTGATACATGTACCAATCCACATCCGTCAGTATATGCTATACCTCCACACACAGTGCTAACTTCATACCCAGCAGGACGCCCTTATATTGATAGTGTTCCAGTGTTTGATTAACTATGTTAATTTATTCGAAAAATACTGTGAAACATTACACGCTCGACAGGAAAAAAGTATAGTACCTTTAATCTACCTACAGTATCATAAACAAAATTTCTTTATTTTTCACATAAAGAATAACAAAGGAAACCAAGCATGACAGCTTTTATTTGTGTAAGTTAATACGAAAGGAAATTTACGAATAGTAGCATCTGAGGTAAACATGGTACACTAAAGGTGATTTGTGTGGAATATTGCATGAGGATAAGAAATATGAATATTAAAACAAGATTGAACGGGTTACATATTTTACTAGGATTATTAATACATTTATATTGAGAAGTTGTAAAATTATTAATTTTTGTAAATCATGCATGATATAACATGCGTTGAAAGGTCTGTTTGATTTTTTCAACATTACATTTAATGAATATTTTCATTTATGAAACATCGTGTTATAACAACCAGCATTGATGCTATTAATGAATGAAATAGATACAGTATGATACTATCTTTTGGTAGCTGTCATACAAATTCACCTCTTTGCGATTCTGTTTCACTGACAAAAAAGAAGCAGGATATTGAGTCACGGGCGACCCATGGATACATTGGACTTTGTAATACGATAATGTTGAAATAAATTTAAAATATGATTGTTTAAGTATCGCAACATTAACATTCTGTCATTTGCACACACATTCTAATACTTTAAGTTACATTGGACCTCTTCTCACTAATCATTACCTCACATTCTACATCATTTACCAATAAAGTAACCTCTTAACATAAAACACTTAACAACATTTTCTCACCAACTCACACATTCCTATCATTAAAGTAACCTCTTTACAATAAACATATAACTTTTTAGCACTTATTTACACATTCCTATCATTAATGTAACATCTTTACAATATAAACTTGACAATATTTTCTCACTAACTCACACATTTTTATCATTAAAGTAACATCTTCACATTAAACACTAACAATTTCTCACTAACTCAACCATTTCTATCATTAAAGAAACATCTTCACATTAAACACTAACATTTTCTCACTAACTCACACATTTCTATCATTAAAGAAACATCTTCACATTAAACACTTACATTTTCTCACTAACTCACACATTGCTATCGTTAAAGTAACATCTTCACATTAAACACTTAACATTTTCTCACTAACTCACACATTTCTAGCATTAAAGTAACATCTTCACATTAAACACTTAACATTTTCTCACTAACTCACACATTCTTATCATTAAAGTGACATCTTCACATTAAACACTTAACATTTTCTCACTAACTCACACATTCTTATCATTAAAGTGACATCTTCACATTAAACACTTAACATTTTCTCACTAACTCACACATTCTTATCATTAAAGTGACATCTTCACATTAAACACTTAACATTTTCTCACTAACTCACACATTCTTATCATTAAAGTGACATCTTCACATTAAACACTTAACATTTTCTCACTAACTCACACATTCTTATCATTAAAGTGACATCTTCACATTAAACACTTAACATTTTCTCACTAACTCACACATTCTTATCATTAAAGTTACCTCTTTACAATGAAAACTTAACATTTTCTCACTAACTCACACATTCCTATCATTAACGTAACATCTTCACATTAAACACTTAACATTTTCTCACTTACTCACACATTCTTATCATTAAAGTAACCTCTTTACATTGACTGTTTTCTTTCTCTCACTTAATCTTACATTTCTACCATTAACGTAACTTCTTCACACTGAACACTTTAAGTTATCCCACTCATCCAGTTCTACTAATAACTGAAATGCCTTATACTGTACACTTAAAAATCTCTCTCTCATACACTTTCCTACCATTAAAGTTCATTTCTTGCACTGAACTCCAAACATTCTCTCATATAGATACGTGTTGTTTTACGGCTTATTTTCAATCAAGTTCTATTGCAACTTTGATCATCTGTATTATTCTGAACTTAAAAATCTAGGACACCACGGAATCTTTTGCATCAATCACTAACCTTGACACTTACTTACACCAAACAGGGACGACTAACTAGTATGATGTATAATACATCGGACGATTCTGATTTGATAGGAATGTCCCTGCTTCCCCTTATTATGGAGTTAACGGCTTTCCTGGGAATATCGTGATAGATATCGAGAGAGAACGGACAAACTTTGTAGGATTTCTTCATTATTGATTGGATCGGATATAGTTTGGACTTTCTGGCAACACATGGCATCGTCCGTGTGAATTCGCCTCCTCGCACTCCAGATTTATCCCTAATATAACACTTGTTATATATGACCTAGACAGGGGAGTTGGGAATCGCTATAACTAAGTGTACTTTATTTCATGCCAGTCTCATGAAATTAGTCGGTAAAATCAATATTTAAAGGGAATGATAGCAGCTTAAATTGAGCCATAATTTTTGTTCGAATTTGCTATATTATTTACCTTTAAAATTGAAATCGCGTTTAATTTTCATTCCTGTATATACCTTTGATATAGTTATGCATTTGTTAGTTGTAACACATGTTTGGTAATTAATTTTGAATCATTTACTTCCGCAAGACTTTATCGACCTATTGAATCAATAAAAGTATGTAAGCAAAGCAGTGCTACATATATGAAATAAATAGATGCATGAATTCGTATTCTACCTGTACTCAAGGAGAAACAGTCAGCACTAAAAACTCGTACTATCCGCACATAATTTTAAAAGGTTCATACATCTTTATACACACGTATTCATGTTGATTCTTTCCTAAATTCGTTTTGAATATCGAATTTTTCAAATAAAATGAAAATGCATCAATAAACATCTTATCCAAGTTTTCCAGGTGAGTATTAACTCATGATGTACACCCTGTAAACGTGTAATTATGAGGTTTAACACACCTCCTCTTCTGCTTCTAAAGTAGTTTAAGTCAATATCGATTTCCATCCTTTCATTCCCTTGCATCACTAACGAGTCCTATACAGCTGTATATAGTCCAGTGTAATTCATGTTTGGCATACGGTTACTATTACCATTTTAGGTGCGATCACGTGTGTGTTGATCAGTTGTTTCTTTTAAATGATGAACGCAAGACACACACATGAAAGAGAAAGAAGACTTTTCCACATGTCTATAACGAGAATAACTACATGTTTAATACGCTCACGGTATAATAGAATATACATTAGAATCAGCGAGGAGGAAATCAATCATATAATCCAGCACAGATAGTTAAGAAAATACTTTGCAGCTTACACGGACCGCAGAATGTTTTAACAGTGCGTTTTGGTATGGCCTTTCATGTGGTTTTGTAGTGCAACATGGGTTCAACATTTAACAGCATATATCATATATTTGGAGTAGATTTAAAAGGCACATTTAAACTACTTGATTATTTGGAATGGGTCGTGTTTTACGTCATTATCACTCAGAGCCTCTGGCCGCTACGATTTGTGTTTGATTTAAGGCGGTGAGAAAGAGAAGTACGATATGATATGATGCTAATATTGAACTAGGCCAGGGATCGGGCAATGGTCTTATTGTTGAGTGATTCAGCAATTTGATTGTTGATCTCGTTCCTCTTTTCGATTTTTGGTAGACAACATTTTCACTTAGTGAGCCTTACTTTGCTTTGCTAGCGTAAAGCATACATCGTAAACGGAAAGTAATTTTTGAAGCCAAATAATGGTTTGCTAGCTTCTAGTAGCAAAATCCGTCAAACGTTAATACTTTCAATAGAGATTGTTAAACGTGTAATGTATGAAAAATAATGTATTAACTTTGTCTATCATTACAGACTGTGTCACATGTAATAGTTTGTATGTCTGTCTATCGATGTACATTGTGTCATATAAAATACAACTCTGACCACCAATACAAATTATGTTACAGGAAACACAATAATATGTTTTATGGTCTTTATTTAACAATATAGATTGTGTATTCCTGTCTACCGCAATATATTGTATCACATGTAAAAAAAATGATACTGTCTCATGTCAGATTATATCACATGTTTTATTATGATAACGTCTTTATAAATGTCTATCACTTCAGATTGCATCACATGTAATATAATTACTAACATCTTTATATATGTCTTTCGCTACAAATTGTGTCACATGTTATAACATGATAACTTCTTTAGCTCCGTCTCTAAATTAATGTATATCTCATGTAATGAAACAACATCACGTCCTCTACCTTTCAATGCAGAATTTGTAAATATAATGAAATATTAACTTGTATGTCTGTTTTTATCAGATCAGATTGCGTCAGATGAAATAAAACAATGGCGTGTTAATACATTACTACATTATCAGTAATGCTTGTGTCTCGTGTATTGGCAGAATAATTTAAGTACTCAAAGCTTGTATAGAAATATATACAACGCAAGTATAAAATAGTTGAGAATCCATATGACATCGATAAAAAAACAGACAAGTTCAATGTATTTTTTTTTTTTTAATTTATTTCTAACTCGAACAAGTGCTCCAGCACATATCTTTCCTGAAATCGGTACTGTGTATCGGAAAGTGTTACACGAAGTTTGTTCACTTAGTTGCTGGATACGATAACCTTCAGAATTATGTAAACACTGAAAAAGATCTTTTTATAAAAGTTCTGATTACCTGTTCGTGCATTAGGAAGTTACAATTCGAAACCAGGCAAACAAGTATTAAGCATCATAATTGTCACCAATACCATGTTATAGTATCATTTTAAATGACAGACCGGGAATAAAACCAATGTCTTGGAACATATTGCGCCGTCAAAATAACTTAACTACAAGGCTATTTTCATCGTAAAACTTAGAATTGCACCGATATCAAAGCTTGGAGATTTTTTGTTTATTCTCTTTGTTCTGTCGACCGTTCAGATTGTGCATCGTCTGTGTCCGTACTACCAACAACAGGAGAGTTCTTATCCGATATGTCCGTACTGGTGCCCGTATGTAATAACCTGATATTTTCGTCAGTACTGCTTTTCCATCTCCCTATACGCTGGTTTATTGCACATGTCTGTATAAGTTAAAAAATGCATAATATGAAAATTACAAAATATGACATATACAACAATAATATTGCATCGCATTGTTTCATTCATAAGGCATAGGTATTATGAAACCTATGCAAAAGTAATTGGTATCAACAAGAACTGTTATATATTCGATTTTATTTGTATGTTCTAGTCTAGCATCCATTATTTGTAACTACAATCAATACCACTTAATGTGTAACTTACTTCCTTAACAAATAATGTGTCAACTTGTACAATTAAAGTCTATCACACTTAACCAAAGTCTTTTCCGCTTTATTGATTATTACTGTCTGTCCCGCTATATTAGTTAACTATTGTCTATCCCACTTAAATATATACTGCTGTCTATTCAGCTTAGTTTATAACTCAAGTTTATCCCACTTAATTTGTAGCTACAATTAATCCTGTTGTATTTGTTTACTTTTGCCTGCCCCACTCAATGTGTATTCTACTGTCTATCTGAATTGATATGTACCTAAGGTCCAAGGAATTTGTAGCAACAGTTTATTCCGCTTCTTTGTAACTACTGTCAGTTCCACTTGCATTTTATATTACAATCCTACTTAATTTGTATAGTACTGTCTATAAAACAAATATGTTATTTGTTAGTACGGTCAACTGAATTTGTAGCTACAGTTAATCCCATTTAGTTTGTAACCTATGGTATATCCCATCTAATGTATATACTACTCTCCAGTTCCCGTTTTTCATTAATACAGATAATCCCGCTAAATATGTGTTTGTCCCTTCTAATATGTATACTCTGCTTCACTATATCCAACTTTCTTTGTTAACAGTAGTTCACTTTATTCCACTTACTTTGGATTATTTGCTACTCTCTATCCTACCTAATTAGTATACTCTGCTTCAATTTCGTCAACTTGATATGTATACTGTGCTACACTCCATCCAACCTACTTTGTTTGCATTGCTAAACTCTATCCCATTAACTTTGTATATTGGGCTACACTCTATCCTATCAACTTTGTATATTAGGCTACACTCTATCCCATTAACTTTGTATATTGGGCTAAATTCTATCCCATCAACTTTGTATATTGTGCTAAGCTCTATCCCATTAACTTTGTATATTGGGCTACACTCTATCCCATTAACTTTGTATATTGTGCTACACTCTATCCCATTAACTTTGTAAAGTGTGCTACACTCTATCCCATTAACTTTGTATAGTGTGCTACACTCTATCCCATTAACTTTGTATATTGTGCTACACTCTATCCCATTAACTTTGTATATTGGGCTACACTCTATCCCATTAACTTTGTATATTGTTCTACACTCTATCCCAGTAACTTTGTATATTATGCTACACTCTATCCCATTAACTTTGTATAGTGTGCTACACTCTATCCCATTAACTTTGTATATTAGGCTACACTCTATCCCATTAACTTTGTATATTGTGCTACACTCTATCCCATTAACTTTGTATATTGTGCTACACTCTATCCCATTAACTTTGTATATTGTGATACACTCTATCCCATTAACTTTGTATAGTGTGCTACACTCTATCCCATTAACTTTGTATACTGTGCTACACTCTATCCCATTAACTCTGTATATTGGGCTACACTATATCCCATCAACTTTGTATGTTAGGCTACACTCTATCCCATTAACCTGTATATTGGGCTACACTATATCCCATCATCTTTGTATATTGTTCTACACTCTATCCCAGTAACTTTGTATATTATGCTACACTCTATCCCATTAACCTGTATATTGGGCTACACTATATCCCATCAACTTTGTATGTTAGGCTACACTCTATCCCATTAACTTTGTATATTGTGCTACACTCTATCCCATTAACTTTGTATATTAGGCTATACTCAATCCCATTAACTTTGTATATTGGGCTACACTCTATCCCATCATCTTTGTATATTGTGCTACACTCTATCCCATTAACTTTTTATATTGGGCTACACTCTATCCCATCAACTTTGTATATTGTGCTACACTCTATCCCATTAACTTTGTATATTGTGCTACACTCTATCCCATTAACTTTGTATAGTGTGCTACACTCTATCCCATTAACTTTGTATATTGTGCTACACTCTATCCCATTAACTTTGTATATTGTGCTACACTCTATCCCATTAACTTTGTATATTGTTCTTCACTCCATCGCACTTACTTTCTACATAGTGCTACACTTCATTCCAATTAATGTATATACTGTGCAGCACTATTTACAACCGTAGCTGTATAGGTTTTGGGAATGACGACGAAATATCAATCATATTGTTTTTCCCTTACCGTAGGTTCATCCGAAAGATATCAACAAAATTTCGTTTAAATTCGATTTCGATTTTCCAAATACAATTGATATTATTTATTGTGTTGTCANTGCTACACTCTATCCCATTAACTTTGTATATTATACTTCACTCCATCGCGCTTACACAGTGCTACACTTCATTCTAATTAATGTATATACTGTGCAACACTATTCACCACCGTAGCTGCATAGGTTTTGGGAATGACGACGAAATATTAATCAAATTGTTTTTTCCTAACCGTAGGTTCATCCGAAAGATATCAACAAAATTTCGTTTAAATTTGATTTCGATTTTCCAAATACAATTGATATTATTTATTGTGTTGTCAAGGGCAATTTCACTGACTTAACAATTTAGAAGAAAGCAAGTAAAAAAAAACGTAGCAATTGACAGGACACTTCATAAACACTATAAAAAGTCTGGTTAACTAAATCACATTGTTATTGAAAAGATCTCAAATTGGAACTTCGTATTATTGATTGAAGTAGTATTTCAAGTAGAAAATTGCGATAGGATGGGATCTTTAGTTTTAATTTGATTAGTTTATAGAACAACGGTATAAAAAAATCCTAGTGAATAAAAACATTTTGTGTCAAGCTCAGCTAGAAAGTGATCGACAGAGTAATAATATCAACCGCAGCTACATGCTGGTCAAAGGACATCATCATGCATATAGTGTATAATGGTGACCAATCAGGAGATTTCATTTTCTCTTGTATAATGAAGAATAATCTTCGTTTTAAATACTTACGTCCGTAATATCCACCACATTCAGCAGTATACCACAGAGGACAGACAATGACGTCATGATAACAAGTGCCAGGAAGAAATCACGGTACCCTCTCAGTGGACGGCTGATTCCCTGTCTGTAAGTACATTTATGTGGAGAACATACATACATTTTACGTCACAATGTAACAATATAGTGTAGATTTGTCCATGGGGAAGCATTGACTTAATGTGTAAAAGCGATAGGTGGACGGACATTACTTTGGATTATATATGTTTTTCATAAATCCTCAATAAGGTTAACATATATACTACTTGTAGGCATTAAATATAAACAAACATACTTATCTTGTTTCTGTAGTAAATACCCGTCTAATAGCAGTGAAAGTCCTATAACAGTGTTCCGTACGAGGTACATTATGCCGGTTACAGTTCCAAAGCGCGCACGAGGCAACAATAATACCGCTACTTGCCACATACCGAGCTGAAAAAGGAATAATTGATTGAGTGGTCTTATAGAAAAGAAAACAAATACTAAAAAAATACCACTTTAGAAAAAAAAAAAAAAATCAAATCAAAAGTAAAATCAGACTTACTTCAGTAACAATATTAGCAATTCCCAACGTTATGGTGAGAATGAGTGGATGAACGGATGGACTAAACCCTAACAAAGAAAAAACAGGTATCATGGTCGCTGCTGCACAGGTCATCAATACGCCGATACAGTCGATCTTATTCTGAAAATATCAAATATAGTTATATTATTTACTTATTTATACCATGGTTGTTACAATTATCAACATATCAACCAATCCGCATCTTAAAATTAGCTTTTATGGAGATTGTAGTTTACATTATATACAGTACCTGTAAATACAATAAACAAAGTTGATAAAAAACACAATAAACATTGCGATTTTCTCATGATAAGCATTGCAGATAACGTGACGTGTTGTTTTATGATATTATGATAAAATGAAGTTCTTTCATTACCAATCATGTTTCTGTCGTCTATTGAAGGAAAGCACCAGCTTTTCAGTTTAAACAAAGTTTAAAAAAATACTGATAGCAGTAATTGTAACGATCAGATAAATTCGCGACGTACCAAAGCGAGAGCTATGAGAGGACCCACGATGAAGGGTAATACAGCCGAGCCAGTGATGTATGAAGAAGAAGTCGCAGAGAATCCGTATTCTATCACCAAATACTCTCTGTAACGATAACAAATACTCTCTGTAACGATAACAAATACTCTCTGTAACGATAACAAATACTCTCTGTAACGATAACAAATACTCTCTGTAACGATAACAAATACTCTCTGTAACGATAACAAATACTCTCTGTAACGATAACAAATACTCTCTGTAACGATAACAAATACTCTCTGTAACGATAACAAATACTCTCTGTAACGATAACAAATACTCTCTGTAACGATAACAAATACTCTCTGTAACGATAACAAATACTCTCTGTAACGATAACAAATACTCTCTGTAACGATAACAAATACTCTCTGTAACGATAACAAATACTCTCTGTAACGATAACAAATACTCTCTGTAACGATAACAAATACTCTCTGTAACGATAACAAATACTCTCTGTAACGATAACAAATACTCTCTGTAACGATAACAAATACTCTCTGTAACGATAACAAATACTCTCTGTAACGATAACAAATACTCTCTGTAACGATAACAAATACTCTCTGTAACGATAACAAATACTCTCTGTAACGATAACAAATACTCTCTGTAACGATAACAAATACTCTCTGTAACGATAACAAATACTCTCTGTAACGATAACAAATACTCTCTGTAACGATAACAAATACTCTCTGTAACGATAACAAATACTCTCTGTAACGATAACAAATACTCTCTGTAACGATAACAAATACTCTCTGTAACGATAACAAATACTCTCTGTAACGATAACAAATACTCTCTGTAACGATAACAAATACTCTCTGTAACGATAACAAATACTCTCTGTAACGATAACAAATACTCTCTGTAACGATAACAAATACTCTCTGTAACGATAACAAATACTCTCTGTAACGATAACAAATACTCTCTGTAACGATAACAAATACTCTCTGTAACGATAACAAATACTCTCTGTAACGATAACAAATACTCTCTGTAACGATAACAAATACTCTCTGTAACGATAACAAATACTCTCTGTAACGATAACAAATACTCTCTGTAACGATAACAAATACTCTCTGTAACGATAACAAATACTCTCTGTAACGATAACAAATACTCTCTGTAACGATAACAAATACTCTCTGTAACGATAACAAATACTCTCTGTAACGATAACAAATACTCTCTGTAACGATAACAAATACTCTCTGTAACGATAACAAATACTCTCTGTAACGATAACAAATACTCTCTGTAACGATAACAAATACTCTCTGTAACGATAACAAATACTCTCTGTAACGATAACAAATACTCTCTGTAACGATAACAAATACTCTCTGTAACGATAACAAATACTCTCTGTAACGATAACAAATACTCTCTGTAACGATAACAAATACTCTCTGTAACGATAACAAATACTCTCTGTAACGATAACAAATACTCTCTGTAACGATAACAAATACTCTCTGTAACGATAACAAATACTCTCTGTAACGATAACAAATACTCTCTGTAACGATAACAAATACTCTCTGTAACGATAACAAATACTCTCTGTAACGATAACAAATACTCTCTGTAACGATAACAAATACTCTCTGTAACGATAACAAATACTCTCTGTAACGATAACAAATACTCTCTGTAACGATAACAAATACTCTCTGTAACGATAACAAATACTCTCTGTAACGATAACAAATACTCTCTGTAACGATAACAAATACTCTCTGTAACGATAACAAATACTCTCTGTAACGATAACAAATACTCTCTGTAACGATAACAAATACTCTCTGTAACGATAACAAATACTCTCTGTAACGATAACAAATACTCTCTGTAACGATAACAAATACTCTCTGTAACGATAACAAATACTCTCTGTAACGATAACAAATACTCTCTGTAACGATAACAAATACTCTCTGTAACGATAACAAATACTCTCTGTAACGATAACAAATACTCTCTGTAACGATAACAAATACTCTCTGTAACGATAACAAATACTCTCTGTAACGATAACAAATACTCTCTGTAACGATAACAAATACTCTCTGTAACGATAACAAATACTCTCTGTAACGATAACAAATACTCTCTGTAACGATAACAAATACTCTCTGTAACGATAACAAATACTCTCTGTAACGATAACAAATACTCTCTGTAACGATAACAAATACTCTCTGTAACGATAACAAATACTCTCTGTAACGATAACAAATACTCTCTGTAACGATAACAAATACTCTCTGTAACGATAACAAATACTCTCTGTAACGATAACAAATACTCTCTGTAACGATAACAAATACTCTCTGTAACGATAACAAATACTCTCTGTAACGATAACAAATACTCTCTGTAACGATAACAAATACTCTCTGTAACGATAACAAATACTCTCTGTAACGATAACAAATACTCTCTGTAACGATAACAAATACTCTCTGTAACGATAACAAATACTCTCTGTAACGATAACAAATACTCTCTGTAACGATAACAAATACTCTCTGTAACGATAACAAATACTCTCTGTAACGATAACAAATACTCTCTGTAACGATAACAAATACTCTCTGTAACGATAACAAATACTCTCTGTAACGATAACAAATACTCTCTGTAACGATAACAAATACTCTCTGTAACGATAACAAATACTCTCTGTAACGATAACAAATACTCTCTGTAACGATAACAAATACTCTCTGTAACGATAACAAATACTCTCTGTAACGATAACAAATACTCTCTGTAACGATAACAAATACTCTCTGTAACGATAACAAATACTCTCTGTAACGATAACAAATACTCTCTGTAACGATAACAAATACTCTCTGTAACGATAACAAATACTCTCTGTAACGATAACAAATACTCTCTGTAACGATAACAAATACTCTCTGTAACGATAACAAATACTCTCTGTAACGATAACAAATACTCTCTGTAACGATAACAAATACTCTCTGTAACGATAACAAATACTCTCTGTAACGATAACAAATACTCTCTGTAACGATAACAAATACTCTCTGTAACGATAACAAATACTCTCTGTAACGATAACAAATACTCTCTGTAACGATAACAAATACTCTCTGTAACGATAACAAATACTCTCTGTAACGATAACAAATACTCTCTGTAACGATAACAAATACTCTCTGTAACGATAACAAATACTCTCTGTAACGATAACAAATACTCTCTGTAACGATAACAAATACTCTCTGTAACGATAACAAATACTCTCTGTAACGATAACAAATACTCTCTGTAACGATAACAAATACTCTCTGTAACGATAACAAATACTCTCTGTAACGATAACAAATACTCTCTGTAACGATAACAAATACTCTCTGTAACGATAACAAATACTCTCTGTAACGATAACAAATACTCTCTGTAACGATAACAAATACTCTCTGTAACGATAACAAATACTCTCTGTAACGATAACAAATACTATCTGTAACGATAACAAATACTCTGTAACGATAACAAATAATCACTGTAACGATAACAGATACTCTCTGTAACGATAACAAATACTGTCTGTAACGATAACAAATACTCTCTGTAACGATAACAAACACTCTCTGTAACGATAACAAATACTCTCTGTAACGATAACAAATACTCTCTGTAACGATAACAAATACTCTCTGTAACGATAACAAATACTTTCTGTAACGATAACAATGACTTCTCCAACATACAAGCTTAGCATGTATAATTATTCTGAGCATATATTTTTTTCCTGAGGATTGTACATGTATTTTTTTCATCGAATGAGGAGAATACTTTGGTTTTTTGTTCAGAGTTGACATTCAGAGAAAAATGTTAACGATATTCATCCAATGGGTTGAAATATAAATGACAGTCTTGAAGAAACAAGGAATATTCAAATAACAAAATGTTCAACCCGATAACAGTTCATTGACAGAAGTCAGGAAATGAAGAGCTTAACAATTTGGTGGTGAAATTAAAGACAAATTACGTCTGCAGCGTATGTTTTGTTATTTTGCTATAAATTATTTTATATAATGTTCACGCTAATTCCTCCTCTCTGAATTTTCTTGAAAACATAAACAGCCTTGTAAACTTTGCATTCATTGTAAACCGTAATTTTTCATCTGACTTAACTGGACAACACAAATTATAAAAGTCCAATTCAGGAGGAATAAGAAATAAGTCTTACTGAAAAAAGCGTGTTTCTAAGTTCCTTGGTCAAAAATGCTCAAACAAGGTTGTAAATGATCAAAATGCATGCATCCGGTCTTAAATAATTTTAAATATAGTATTGTCTGCAAATAAGTTCGTGAAATTCAGAACTTACATGTACTTCACCATAAAATATTTTCAGATATTTCGAAAACTAGATTACAACTTTTTAGGTTACATATCCACGAATCAGAATACTTACGGTAAGTTCGCATGAAAGCTGATTATCTGGCCATATAACAAAGCTACCATGCATACATGTATCCAAAACTTTCTGGGGACGGCCTTTATATCGGCAAGCGTCTGTAAGCAGAATGGAAATAATGTAGCGCATCATGGATGATCTAATTCATTTTATAAAATATAATGTGGTCAATGTGTTTTCTATTGCATACAGAACAAAAATCAGGCTATAGAATTTTAGAAAACATCTTTCTGCCTGGCCTCCTGTGGTCATTTAGTATATACGACGTATTAGATCAAAATGTAAGAAAGGCTCAGTGACAAAATATTACACTGATAAAAAGAAACCTACCATCGTCTTTTTAATCATTTCGTTTGTTCCGTTTCTGATCTGGTGCTCCGTCCAACCAAATTTAATGACGTTTTTATTCCTCGTTTTCTCCCACTTTTGAAAATTATGACAGGAGGGGGAGGGGGAGTGCCCGTAATTTATAAGGATAAGGTTTTCTTCGAAGTAAGTCTATATTCTCTTTATGAGGTCATGTTAACTGTAACCTCACACAGCACTTTGCCAAGTGCAGTACTTTTCTTTTGTCTAATTATAGTTTGCAACGAGGCTAATATGTGATGTATTGTGAAACAGATTCAAACCATTTCATTTTATATATTGATATGCATGTATCTTTGTACATACGGGATTGATATTTGAAGTCAACCTATAAATGGATGACAGACAACAGGTTACGGCGACAGCAGGGTAATAAACTTTTAGTCCACTCACAGTCTGACTGATATCCGTGTCCTTTGTTGCCTGGTCCATCTGACCTTTCCTGAGAACTATGGCAAGGCAACAGGCTGATAAAACACCAAGTCCACAAAGGAACGTCCCTGGTAACATAATATTACAAATCATGAAATGCCATAAAATACATATGAAAACAGGTTCAGTATTATGCATGTATATATTTCTTGGTAATGAATATTCAAGTCGAAATTGCATAAAATTATTTTTACATACAAAAGAAATAGATAACAACATTTCTTAAACAAATGGATCGTAGCTGTGATGGCAACGGGAAAAAAGGATTTTAACCTACCGGTCCATATGGCCACTCCGAATCCAATATCATTAGCGATAGTCGCCGTGAGAAAAAAGGTGAGCATCGAGCCTCCACGTTGACTAAGTATTATGAAGGACAGAGGCAAGAGAGACTCGTCCGAGAACCAGTGAGCGACAACTCGGCCTTGTACGACTGGACAAAAAAATGAATTATATTATTTTGAACACATAAATACCATGTGTGTCTCTATTCAACATTTATATGTAGAAGGCCGCCGATTTTTGTTACCGTTTACCTCATGTAAGTCAGACTACAAACATGAATTGAAGTAGTGTTACGTTACATATGATGGATTTATTATTTTTATTTTATTTATGGTTATAGCAGTTCGTATACTCACAACAGAGAGGCGTTTCACCAAACGCTAACAGGATCCGCCCCGTCACCATCAGTATGTACATGGGTGTGAGTATCGGGGTGTGTGACGCGGCACTCACAGCGAACAGCAATGACCCTAGGAATGGTAGTGACGATAGTAGGACAGCAGAACCTGGACAAGTAATGCACTGAATAATGAGAACAAAATAACAACACATGTCCGTGTGGTTGTGTCGGTAACATAAACTCATTATGTATGAGTTTATTTTAGAGGGGAATTACGACGATACTGGTAGGAGTGATTAAACAGCAGTGAACGTCGTATACAAATGATAGTATGACTATCGAAATTGATAACTTTTCTATAAATCGTCATTGCACACAGACGAAGTCAGCAAGCTCTTCGATATAAATAAAACGTTTTAGAAATACACACCGAAGAGCATATAATATGATCCCCCTACATGTAAAACTCGGCGAACCAGATGCTCCGGAAGGATTAGCGTTTCCAGCACATCATGTGAAACCGAACTTGTTAGTTTAGTTGTTTTTTTATGATACAGAAATGTTTAAGAGCTCTGAAACTAGAGTAAAATGATAACAGATTTACATCAAACACATTTTCTTTTTGGTCATTCAGTTTCGCTTTCGTTTATTGTTTCCAATTAACGCGGCATCATTTGTAAAATTGATGACACAAGCTATCAGTCTTGTACACATGTAATTAAAAAAAAACACTTTATATAAGGTTTAAGACGTCAGCATTACATATTGCTTTCACGTTGTGGTGGTAACTGTCTTGTTACCAGATAGTTAATGAAAACATTATATGTCTTTATCTTATATGAAGATAAAACTTTGCTTCCTAATTAGGGACTGTTGGTCAAAGTTATCACGCGCTGATATGGTGATAAGCATTTGATTTATTCAATATGAGCTGTCACTGTTTTTACGTACGCATTACAATGTCGTAATGTTTCCAGACAGACTGGTTTCAAACAATGGCTGTGTGAACGATTTACGCTTTTTGCCTGTAAAAAGATTTGACAAAACAGATTAATTTGATCGTTCGATTAAGGGACGCGTTGCATACTAGGCAAAACTTTGCACATACGTGCATGCGTATTTACAAACTGCAACTTAGTGAAAATATTACATGAACATATAACATATTATTATCTGCTACGAGTGTCTGTTCGGTGCAAGAAGGTTTAGTATAAGCCAGTTTGAAATCAGTCGGTGTGGTCGTTACATTAAACACCTAATTATTTATAGATAAAAAGATCCTTTAGATAGAAAATATTTGTTGTATGTGACACGCCTTGGACGAGCCATTCGGCAATGCTTTACCTTAAACTGAAACGATTATTTCTAAGGTTATCTTACAGTAATCTTTACGATCGTTTCTAAGGTTACCTTACAGTAATCTTTACGACCGTTTCTAAGGTTACCTTACAGTAATATTTACGACCGTTTCTAAGGTTACCTTACAGTAATCTTTACGACCGTTTCTTAGTTTATTTGATAGTAATGCTTACGATTGTTCCTAAATGCAATACGTACAATGTATGACTGTTCTAAGTTTACTTGATTGTAATACTTATTCTCGTTTCTAAGTTTCCCTGAAGGTGATCCTTATTCACGTGTCTACGTTTACCTGTAAGTGATACCTACCTAGTTCATCTGAAAGTAAAACTAATTCTCGTTTCTACTTTTACATAGAAGTGATACTTAACGTTTTTCTGAAGGTGAAACTTATTCTTGTTTCTAGGTTTACATAAAATTATACTTATTTTCGTTTCTAAGTTTACATAGA
>NW_018405652.1:0-204 GCF_002113885.1 Mizuhopecten yessoensis
AGGCCTGCAGCTACAGTAACAACAAGTAATGGACGAACAGGCCTGCAGCGATAGTTACAATAATTACTGGAGGAATACGCCTGTAGCGACAGAAACAACAATTATTCGAGGAATATGCCTGTAGCGACAGTAACAACATTTACTAGACGAACAGGCCTATAGCGACAGTAGCAACAAATACTGGACGAACAGGCCTGTAGCGAC
>NW_018405652.1:249-497 GCF_002113885.1 Mizuhopecten yessoensis
ATAGCGACAGTAGTTACAACAATTACTGGACGAATAGGCCTGTAGCGACAGTAACCATAATTACTGGAAAAATAGGCCTGCAGCTACTATANAATTACTGGAGGAATACGCCTGTAGCGACAGTAACAACAATTACTGGAGGAATACGCCTGTAGCGACAGTAACAACATTTACTGGACGAATAGGCCTGTACCGACCGTAGCAACAATTACTGGACGAATAGGTCTGTATCGACAGAAACAACAATT
>NW_018405652.1:2774-3087 GCF_002113885.1 Mizuhopecten yessoensis
AATAAGCCTGCAGCTACAGTAACCATAATTACTGGACAAATACGCCTGTAGCGACAGTAGTAACAACAGTTACTGGACGAACAGGCCTGTAGCGAGCGAAGGTAACCATAATTACTGGGAAAAAAGGCCTGCATCTACGGTTACCCTTATTACTGGACAAATAGGCCTGCAGCTACAGTAAAAACAAGTAATGGACGAACAGGCCTGTAGCGACAGTAACAATAACTACTAGAGGATTACGCCTGAAGCGCCAGTAACAACAATTACTTGATGAATAGGCCTGTAGCGACAGTAGTAACAACAATTACTGGAC
>NW_018405652.1:4412-4890 GCF_002113885.1 Mizuhopecten yessoensis
GAACAGGCCTGTGGCGACAGTAACAACAATTTCTAGACGAATAGGCCTGTAGCGACAGTAACAACAATTACTAGACGAACAGGCCTGTGGCGACAGTAACAACAATTTCTAGACGAATAGGTCTGTAGCGACAGTAACAACAATTACTGCAGGAATACGCCTGAAGCGACAGTAGTAAAAACAATTACTGGACGAACAGGGCTATAGCGACAGCAACCATAATTACTGAACAAATAGGCCTGCAGCTACAGTAACAACAAATAATGGACGAACAGGCCTGCAGCGACGATAACAATAACTACTGGAGGAATACGCCCGTAGCGACAGGAACAACAATTACTGCAGGAATACGCCTGTAGCGACAGTAGTAAAAACAATTACTGGACGAACAGGGCTATAGCGACAGTAACCATAATTACTGAACAAATAGGCTTGCAGCTACAGTAACAACAAGTAATGGACGAACAGGCCTGTAGCG
>NW_018405653.1:0-204 GCF_002113885.1 Mizuhopecten yessoensis
GAATATTCGTATACATTTCATTTTTGAAATGAAAGGATTTGCTTCCCAAAGGACCCTAATGTTTATTACAAATGTATACATTTTCAATACATTTTATTAACCAGCTTACTCCTTAAAATCACTCCACAAGTATTCTTTGCAAGTGGTTGCAGAAGCATACTTTGACGTATATGTCGATGAATCTGAACGCATCAGTGACATACA
>NW_018405653.1:2095-2247 GCF_002113885.1 Mizuhopecten yessoensis
TAGTAAACAAAACATCTATTGGAGTAGTATATCGAGTACACAATACATCTATTGGAGTAGTATATCGAGTACACACTACATCTATTGGAGTAGTATATCGAGTACACACTACATCTATTGGAGTAGTATATCGAGTACACAATACATCTATT
>NW_018405653.1:2290-2518 GCF_002113885.1 Mizuhopecten yessoensis
ACACTACATCTATTGGAGTAGTATATCGAGTACACAATACATCTATTGGAGTAGTATATCGAGTACACAATACATCTATTAGAGTAGTATATCGAGTAAACAATACATCTATTGGAGTAGTATATCCAGTAAACAATACATATATTGGAGTAGTATATCCAGTAAACAATACATCTATTGGAATAGTATATCGAGTAAACAATTTATCATATCATCAATACATTTTTT
>NW_018405654.1:0-204 GCF_002113885.1 Mizuhopecten yessoensis
TTGTTTAAAGAATATCGGTAATAATACTAGTACTTGGTTGAAAAGGCAAAATGTGCTCTCTGATATTAAGATAAATTCGGTGTATTTATATGTGAAGTGATGTCATACATGTTATGCATACCTTGATCCTGCCCCGAATGCTGTCAGCAACGCCTTGGACATATTCCTAATGAAATTGTATGGATTTTTTCTGGTTACCAAGAA
>NW_018405654.1:4305-4821 GCF_002113885.1 Mizuhopecten yessoensis
AATGCTTAGCGTTAAAGGGATGGAAGGTATACTATCACTTTGCAGTTTAAGAATAGAGCTTTTCCTAGATGTAAATTTAATCATTTCTTAAACTTGATCAAGTCTACAGTAACAGAAAACAAGTTTATCAACTTATATTATTCACTCTATCGCCATGGTTTGAAGTGTTTAGTGGATCTAAATGTTGAAATAGCAAAATACCCGAGAGAAACCCCAGGAAGTAGGGCAGGTGCTAAACAATGTAGTGTTCGTTCTCTATGTCCAATGAGGCAATCGAACCGCGGAGCATTTGGTGAAAAGGGAGTGCGGGTTCAAGTGCTTAACCTTGATTCAATGTTAAATTTGTAAAACAAAAAGGTGGGTGATATGTCTCCAACGGAATATAGAAAGCAATTCAGGTCCCACAAGATCCGTTAAATTCGACATGTATACAAAGCAGAAAAGAAACAAAGCGGGAGTTTCTCACTCCATTTGTTTAAAGAATATCGGTAATAATACTAGTACTTGGTTGAAAAG
>NW_018405655.1:0-204 GCF_002113885.1 Mizuhopecten yessoensis
AGGCACTATATATGTATGAGATTGTAAGACTACGACCAGGCACTACATATGTATGAGATTGTAAGACTACGACCCGGCACTATATATATATGAGACTGTAAGACTACGGCCAGGCACTATATAATAATGAGATTGTAAGACTACGATCGGGCACTATAAATGTATGAGATTGTAAGACTACGACCAGGCACTATATATGTATGA
>NW_018405655.1:2314-4209 GCF_002113885.1 Mizuhopecten yessoensis
TTTATGTATTAGATTGTAGGACTACGACCGGGCACTATATATGTATGAGATTGTAAGTATAGAATGCCCTCAAAAATTATGACCTGGCACTATATATGTATGGATTGTAAGACTACGACCAGGCACTATATATTTATGAGATTGTAAGACTACGACCAGGCACTATATATGTATGAGACTGTAAGACTACGATCGGGCACTATATATATATGAGACTGTAAGACTACGACCCGGCACTATATATGTATGAGACTGTAAGACTACGACCCGGCACTATATATATATGAGATTGTAAGACTACGACCGAGCACTATATATATATGAGACTGTAAGACTACGATCTGGCACTATATATGTATGAGATTGTAAGACTACGACCCGGCACTATATATATATGAGATTGTAAGACTAAGACCCGGCACTATATATGTATGAGATTGTAAGACTACGACAGAGCACTATATATATATGAGACTGTAAGACTACGATCGGGCATTATATATATATGAGACTGTAAGACTACGATCAGGCACTATATATATATGAGATTGTAAGACTACGACCGAGCACTATAAATGTATGAGACTGTAAGACTACGACCCGGCACTATATATATATGAGATTGTAAGACTATGACCGAGCACTATATATGTATGAGATTGTAAGACTACAACCCGGCACTATATATATATGAGACTGTAAGACTACGACCAGGCACTATATAATAATGAGATTGTAAGACTACGATCGGGCACTATATATGTATGAGATTGTAAGACTATGACCAGGCACTATATATATATGAGATTGTAAGACTATGACCAAGCACTATATATGTATGTGATTGTAAGACTACGACCGAGCACTATATATATATGAGATTGTAAGACTACGATTGGGCATTATATATGTATGAGACTGTAAGACTATACGACCAGGCACTATATATGTATGAGATTTTAAGACTACGACGCGGCACTATATATATATGAGACTGTAAGACTACGGCCAGGCACTATATAATAATGAGATTGTAAGACTACGATCGGGCACTATATATGTATGAGATTGTAAGACTCCGACCGAGCACTATAAATGTATGAGACTGTAAGACTACGACCCGGCACTATATATATATGAGACTGTAAGACTACGATCGGGCACTATATATGTATGAGATTGTAAGACTACGACCAAGCGCTATATATGTATGAGATTGTAAGACTACGACCAGGCACTATATATGTATGAGATTGTAAGACTACGAACGAGCACTATATATGTATGAGATTGTAAGTATAAAATGCCTTTATAGACTAGGACTGTTATATATGTGACCTTGAATTGGTTTTGTCTGTAGGTTGTCACCACCCCAAGTATGGCAGTCAGTCATATCATGTTGGAGGCCTATAAAAAGTATATCCTCACTGCTCTTATTTTACATGGAAAAGTAAGTAATACTTCACTATACAAGGAAGACATTATGCTACAAGAGGTTTTGTGATTGTCATTGTTTTTAAATAGTTAAGTTTCTATTAATAAAGTTATGTTAGTGAGTTTATACTGTTGTGTAAATGTCAACATTTATAGATGTTAATGAGTTTATACTGCTGTGTAAATGACAGAACTTATAGATGTTAGCGAGTTTATATTGTTATATAAATTTCAGCACTTATAGATCTATGTTAATGAGTTTATACTGTTATGTAAATGTCAGCACTTTTAGATGTTAATAAGTTTATACTGTTATGTAAATGACAGAACTTATAGATGTTAATAAGTTTATACTGTTATGTAAATGTCAGACCTTATAGATCTTAATGAGTTTATACTGCTGTGTAAATGTCAGCACTTATAGATGTTAGTGAGTTTATACTGTTATGTAAATGTCAGAA
>NW_018405655.1:4595-4905 GCF_002113885.1 Mizuhopecten yessoensis
CTATAGATGTTAGTGAGTTTATACTGTTA
The DNA here is from genome assembly GCF_002113885.1 of Mizuhopecten yessoensis. Taxonomy (NCBI): domain Eukaryota; kingdom Metazoa; phylum Mollusca; class Bivalvia; order Pectinida; family Pectinidae; genus Mizuhopecten; species Mizuhopecten yessoensis. Next base: position 4,625 of record NW_018405655.1, read on the forward strand.
TGTAAATGTCAGGACTTATAGATGTTAGTGAGTTTATACTGTTATGTAAATGTCAGAACTTATAGATGTTAGTGAGTTTATACTGTTATGTAAATGTCAGAACTGTTGTAATGTGTACATATCTGTTTGTTATAGTTCACTTGTTCTGCTTCTTTTTCAGGTACCCAATGTCCCAAAATACACATCACCAGTTGTTGCTCGATATATAAAAGTGAGTAAACATAATTGAGATTGATTTTTTAGCCCACTATCATCTGATGGTGGGCTATTCAAATCACCCT
>NW_018405656.1:0-8363 GCF_002113885.1 Mizuhopecten yessoensis
TCAAGCCACAAACACTTCCCCAGTTACCACTGTAATACACTTCTATGCGCCCCACATTTGGTTCTGGACCTCCACTCAAGCGGATATCAAAGTCTGTTTCTGTTAGAAATTAGATTTACACTTAAGAACAATAAGATACCACATCTGCTCAAGTCATTTTTTTATATTTACATTTGCCCCCGCGCCGTCCCATTACAACAGTGTNGCGGGTTTTATGGGATTTGCCAGGGGTCACTTGTAATTATATCAACAATAATTACATCCAGACAACCAGTTATTGTTTAAATATTTCTTTTTACAGAATTCTGTAATGGTTTTAGGATCATGACCTATCATTTGATCAAATCTAAACTATTCCTCAAGTATCTTTCTTAGTAAATGTAATAAATATGAACAATATCAGCAGCAAGTACACATTTCGTTAAAAGAATTGGTAGTTTGTTACATGCTATATATGCATTCATTAATATCCATTGAGAAACTTAAGATCATTCCTCATTAAAATAGGATTGTCATCTGAACTTCTGTGAAAAATATAAACTTACCTGTGATATAATAACAGGAAACACTAGCGGGGTAACCACTGCAAGAACCAGCTTGACCCCATCCGTCAAAGGAACAATCCGCTAGACTGTCCTCCGTACCGTTACAGTCTACACCTGCCATCCATACAGGGTCTGTTAGACTGCCATAACGGTGGGACCGATATATTTGATGACCAGCACTGAAGGATAAATATAAAAATAGAAGATATTTAGTTGCTGATAGTTTGACAAGTCTTTGGTTTACAAAAAAATGTTTAATATTAGTAACGTTGAAAAACTTCGTTCATGGTACTATTTAACAAGTCTAAAAAAGCTGTTTAATATTAGAAACATGATATAAATTCGTTCCCGGTACTATTTTAGCACGTCTGTTTTATCATTATATTTTATTGTTCCAATAACATAACTTACCAAGCAATATTCCCTGCTTTTAATAATTGTGACAAAGGTTATATACAAGAAAATGTGATCCGGATGTACAATTGTCAATTCTATTTCTCGGAGAAAACCAGTTTAACAATGCGGACATCGCAACTATTGATATTGCCAATTAAATTTATGAATAATTGCCTTTTAGGGAAAGAACATGCGACTTTTTTAATACACATAATATCAATTAAGTGGATTGATGAACAATCTATTAGATATATTACTTACAAACAGCTGTAATAACAATATATTCCGAGCCGTGAATAGTGTGACAGTTAAAAGATAAAGGTCAGTTTACTCCATGAATGTTGAAGAAAATAATTCAAAAAAATACAGACAAATGTCAAATTATTAGATATTCTGGAGAAACATACTTACAATTCATTATAAAGCTATATACAAGATAAAATATCTCTGAAAACAACTCAGGTATTTTGTACTTTAACATATGCGTGAAACGTATTTTCTTCTTTTATGTGATTACACTATAACGGCTGGTAATAGTATCATGAATGTCGGTGCCTTACCTGTATCCTAACATCCTGCACGTGACATTAGCATCCCTGTTGTCCCAGTCGTATTGGCCACAAACACTTCCCCAGTAACCACTGTAATACACTTCCACACGGCCCACATTGGGTTCTGGATCTCCACGCAGGCGGATGTCAAAGTCTGTTTCTGTTAAAATTGTGTTTACGTTATACATTAAAGAGCTATAACTTCAGCTTATTCCATCACATAACAGTATTTCCGTAACATTTTAAGCTTACAACAAGGCATGTTTTGCGAATAATCCCATTGAAATAAACAGCAGTTGCAATGTCAAATGACACCTATTACTTAAAAATGACTTTGGTTTTTAAGGTGAAAGGGTCTTTGACATCTTGCGAAAGAGTGTATATTAGCAAGAGTTTTTGTTTTTTTTACAGATTAATGTTTTTGCAACTGAAGTTTAACACAAGCCTGTAATACTTTTAGTATCTTTATTATTTGATTGAAATCGAATATTTTTTCTCAAATATCTTTCTCATTAAATTTAATAGATATAAACAAAACCAGAAACAAGGATACATATCGGTGTCGTTTTTCATATTTTGATAGATGTTTAACTACATTCATTGATATCAATTTTGTGAAACTTGAGATACGTTGAAAATGACGAGCAATCATCTTTCATCAAATGGGATTGCCCTCTGAACTGCTGTGATTAATATAAACGTACCTATGGAATTATAACAGAAAACACTAGCGGATAAACTACTGCAATAACCAACTTGACCCCATCCGTCAAAGGAACAATCAGCTAGACTGTCCTCCGTACCGGTACAGTCTACTCCTACCATCCATACAGGGTCTGTTAGACTGCCATAACGGGTGGTTCGATATTTTTGATAACCAGCACTGAAAGATAAATATAGAAATAGAAGATTATTAGGTATTAGGTGCCAATAAGTTTGAGAAAACCGGCTGAACAATGTGGACATCGCAAATATCGTGATTGTTGATTACATTTATGATAATTACAATGAAGGGAAAGGAAATTATATTTTTTTATACATATGAAAGTAATTAGTTAATTCATAAAACAATATGATATTCTGTCACAGAAAACATGTAAAAAAGATTATATTACAATTCAGTCAGCTGTAATAACAATATATTCCGAGCCGTGAATTGCGTGACAGTTAAAGGATACATGTCAATTTACTACATGAATGCTGAACAAAATATTTTTTAACAATACAGACAAATGTTAAGTTATCAAATATTCCGGAGTGATATTTTACCACCTATATACTTCTTAATACCACATACCGGTAGCATAATAAACTCATTATCACAGGTGTGTCAGTATGAGAATACTCAAGAAGAAGTTGAGAACAACTTGAGAACAACTTGAAAACGTGTTTCCCAATTTCCCAGCACTTGGGAACGTATTTTCTCAAAAAAGAATGTCTGCTGGCGCCAAGTGACGTCATGAAACGGAACAACTTTATCGTATGTCAAAGGTCATTCTGACTAGGAGGTCAACTTAACAATGAGGTCAGTGTTACTAATCTGTTCGTCTGCTCGTACAAGTCAGGATGTAACTGTCAGATTTCATGTCACTAGATGATATTTTATTGACAGATCTGCTAAGTATTGAAAAGAAAAAGGAAAACAAACAAATGACACTGGATGAAGAAATATTCACACGGAAGAGTAGAAACAGTTTTGGAGAAGGATTTTGAGAAACGACTAAGCTGACCTGAGAGCTATTATAGCTGACACACAAAACAGGAACACTGTCAGGAGCATGATGATTTCAGTGAAAATATTTAAAATCTTCATGAAGTCTACCCGGATGATAGAGAAATATAGACTTTGGACTTTAGGACTCTGGACTGAGTTTTACCTTGGAATTAGACAGAGTAAATCTGGGGCAGGTGATGACTAAACACCTTCAGCTTTACTTGTTTACGCATCAATGATTAAACAAATTCCTTAAAGGCAATAAGAACAAAAAGGACACAGTAAATACATTGACTATAGACACTCACAAGACACTTTGAAGATCCAACTGAAAAGGCTAAGAAAAGACAACCTTCCAAATGCATCAGATCCACTGCCATCAGAGGTCAAACATCAGCTAAAAGATCAAGAAGTGTTGGGCCATGCTGACTCAGAAAACCTTATGTACAAATTATACTTACATATTAGTGAACAATTTTGACTAGGAGCAGCCACAGAACATCACAACTTAAGATATGGCGACATAGAACTGAAGAATTTAAATGGTCAAGATGTTTTGGAACACATCAGTGAGGGTCAGACAAAGGCCTGAACAGGTATGTTAGTTTATTTAAGATTTTGAAAATCATGAATTGTTTGCGAATAAACAGACTGAAGTTATGAAACAAGTGGTCTCACTTGATTTCAAAATATTTAATTTATTATGAGATTTCAATTTGTTGTAAATGTATAGGGATGAAATGACCATTTGTTTTTAAACGATAGGTTTAAATAACAGGCTTTGACCATCAAACAAGACACCATGTGTCATGAAAGCCTAGACAGTTACATCAGACCCAATCAGGTGTCTAGTGCAGACGTAAAAAGGAATATCGCTGTGGAAGGCCAGCTGCTATGCTATCAGAAAGGAATCATTTTTACTTGACAACCATCAAGGATTATAAAGGGCTGTATGGTATGCTGACGTACCTATGCATGTGAACAAATTAAGATAATTTATTCAAATAATGGCAAAAAAGGGCAACTTATCTGGTAATAAACTAACAGCAGTAGCAAGGAGAAAAGGCGTGGTCAAAGAATTGTAGAATGCTGTTTTTGATTGCGCTAAGGTGGTGCAGCATTCTGGACATAAAAATGTGAATTCTTTAAATTCATACTCCAAGAACTCCCCGGAAACACAACAACAAATGTCACGCGAATTATCTGTTGGATTTACTCTCTCTTGTGACCGTACATCAACAGCATCTGAGGAAACGCATTCGCCTATCAATAACCAATACCCTTCCTACCAAGTTCCGCCATCATATAGTTCCTTCCCTGCATTCTGGAAAGGACCCAAGCCATTACCAGTTTACGGAATTTATCCACCTGTGCCTGTGTACCCTCTAATGCACCTTCCTGCACAGCTACGGCAGACACAATAATTAGTTTATAGAAAACTGAACAATAACAAAAACAAAAAAACGAAATAATCTTGCTTGAACTTGGACTCCCAAAAAATCTCACTTAACCATATTAATTGATTGCCATTGACTTACAAAAATCTGAAACTTTCTAACAATCACTTTAAATCACGGTAGGTAACCACCTAAAAGCTGGGGAAAAAACATTCATTCCACCTGAATCCTTTTTATACCCTACAATGCGTCCTTTCCACGGAGCCACAATACATACAGGTATATATAGTCGACCGATTTTTTCTTGACTACAGTATGTAACGAATAAGTGTCAAAACTCTAAGAAAATCATTTTCCTTTTTTACTTCAGGTACCCAGCAGGTGTCAGTTGAGGGATCGTTGGCGTAGCCATCCCCATGCAACAACATATCAGACGTGATGTATATCCAAATAATGTTCAAACGAAACAATTATTTTGCTGTTGAAAGATACATTGCACGGGATTAAGTCGATTTATGATGAAACATACAAGGCGGTAAAGATGATGAATAGTTTATCACACACAAGTGAGAACAATTTTCACAAAGCTGGCACGTGGATAAAATTGAGAGGTCATCGCAGGTGGACTCGAGAAACCAGTGTGATAGTGTGAATTAAATGAACCCTGGAAATAGTGTCATAGTCTATAGATATCTCTGAAAACATCTTTCTTCTTTTATTCGATTGCACTGTTGGGGATGGCAACAGTAGCATGAATGTCGGTACATTACCTGTATCCTAACATCCTGCACGTTACATTAGCGTCTCTGTCGTCCCAGTCGTATAGGCCACAAACACTTCCCCAGTAACCACTGTAAAACACTTCTACACGGCCCGCATTAGGTTCCGGGCCTCCACTCAGGCGGATGTCAAAGTCTGTTTCTGTTAGAAAATAAGTATATATTCAAAAACTATAGGATACCACTACTGCTCATTTCCTCAAAACAGTAGTTGAAATGCCGAATTATTAAATGACTCCGTTGTCATGGGCACTAATAAAAAAAAAATGTTTACTTAGTTTTATTGATGAGATGGATCATTATTTTTTTATTTTATTATTAAGATGAGGTTCTGGTCATCCGTCTACGATTTTTAAATAGGAATTAATAGGTAGCTATCGTATCCACAGGTAGATTTGCTCAATCGTTATTTAGAATGTGTAAGCAAACGTAAACTACAGATTGTAGTGAGTTTTTATATTTGTTATAACATTGTTAGTCAACGACATGTACATAGTTGTAGTTTATTTGTGATATTTCTAGTCATTTTACCTCTTGATTGTACATTGTATATATGAACATACCTGTATATCGGGTGTACATTGTTTACATTCACGCGCACGATGCATATGTACTGTTTTAGCTTTATGAGATCAAGGCGATACATAAGCATGTTAACATGTAGTGTTTAACATAGTATTACCTATAAATAATTCACATTTAATTGCCCATTTTCTGATCTAACTGTTAGTATTGGTAACAGGCATATAGTTCAATTGAACGGGTCTCGGTTGAGTGGATTACCATAGATATTAAGGCGGCGTGTGCCGTGCTTTTATTGATTATACAAATAGACTCTACTTAGTAAATTGGTAGAAATAGCGTATTAACTTGTCTCACAGTTATTGTCATTGTATATACATATTGGGTAGTAAAAAATTCTGTACGTATACGTTACCGTTTAATGACAGTCAGTTTATAGATATAGGATGTACGTCTGTTGTTCATATATTGTAGCTCACACCCTTGGTCAATGATGAAAACCAGGCACTATTAATCCTGTGAGGACTGCAAGAACCACTAGCTGCAGAAGCTATTATTTATGATGATAGTCCTGTGTGGACAACGTCTTTTGGTTCTTGTAAAACTGATTGCTGTGTGCTGTATAGCAACCGGGGTAGTGAATCATTTATGCGGACGGACCGTGCTCTGTGTGGACACTTTGTGTCAGTTGGTCTGACTATTCGTTACGTGTAACCCCTCGTTTGGATTTTGTTGAGTCCATCATCACATGAGTTATATGGTCATGGTCATCAAGAGGAGAGACGGGACCGGGGACTACAGACCGCGGCGTGGACGAACCTTGTCATGATCACTGTATCCGGGCAGTGATTTCATACAGTTACTGATACATTGAATTTGCCAGTATTGGTGTATAGTTTACCTGTGTGATATCAGTATGGGTATAGATATTTGCTTTTTGTGATCCTTATAATGCTGTATATACTTTGTGTGAGAGTGAGAAAGCAAAGTTTTATGCTACTTAAAAATAGCAAAAATATATTGTAAATTTTGTAAATTACGTTTTGTATATATTGAAATGCCGTCTTTATGTCATTCTACACCACACTTGCACTATCACGCTCGTCCATAGTTAATGTAAAAGAGTTTGTGACAAGTTACGAAAGAGTGTTTAGTAATGAAAATTGAAATCTTTTTTATATATTTTTTTTGTAAAGATCGTTTTACAGATTTCTGTAACAGTTCAACGAACTTTACCTAACCTTTGATCGACATCTAGAACGTTCCTCAAATAACCTCTTATTAAATGTAACATGTATGAACAGTACAATAAGCAAGTATACATATCGTTGTTGCCTTTGTAGTTTGATAGGTGTAATATCTGCAATTATAAATATCCATTTTGAGAAAGTTGAGATACGTTGAAAATGACTAGCAATTATCTTTCATCAAATAGGATTGCCCTCTGAACTTCTGTGATTAATATAAACGTACCTATGAAATTATAACAGAAAACACTAGCGGAGTAACTACTGCAATAACCAACTTGACCCCATCCGTCAAAGGAACAATCAGCTAGACTGTCCTCCGTACCGGTACAGTCTACACCTGCCATCCATACAGGGTCTGTTAGAGCGCCATAACGGGTGGTCCGATATATTTGATGGCCATCGCTGAAAAATATATATAGAAAATCAGATTTTGAGATGGGAATAACCTAACGGTTGAAAGATAAATGGTATATTTATCCATGAAACCTGGAAGAAATTCATTAGGAAATTTGAAACAATACAGACAAATGTTAAGTAATTAGATATTTTGGAGATTCAATAGAAAGCCTTATACAAGATATAATAATCTGAACACAAGTCAGGTTTTCGGTAGAAACGTTTTGCAATTGGTATATTTTCTTTAGTACTTAAAAGTAAACGTGGAACGAAGTTTTTACTTTTATCACATTGCAATATTTACTGTTCATGTTAAATACTACACAGGGTGGCCAAACTAGCATGATTTTCAGTGCATTACCTGTATCCTAACGTCCTGCACGTTACATTAGCGTCCCTGTAGTCCCAGTAGCTGGAGCCACAAACACTTCCCCAATAACCACTGTAGTACACTTCTACACGGCCCACATTGGGTTCTGGACCTCCAATCAGGCGGATGTCAAAGTCTGTTTCTGTTCGAAGTTATGCTTACATTAAACAACAGGTTCAACTTCTCCCACTACTTACATATATTAAAGTGTCTTCAAGAGTTATCGTCCCTGTCACTGTTTATATGTAGCTCTTTCAAACGGAAAATACGCAAAGATGCATTCAGGTTTTAAATTGTGATGCCTTTTGTAGAAAGCATGTTCTGATATCTCGTCTATTTTGGATTTGGAGCTCATTACTTGGTCAAATTGTTTACGTTTTGATACAGAGTAAGGCAGTTGGTCATTTTTACATATCTACTGCTATTCATTGAAGCGGTTGACA
>NW_018405657.1:0-204 GCF_002113885.1 Mizuhopecten yessoensis
GAACATAGCATAATGTAATGTTGAAAGCATTTCCAGCGATTAATTATATTTGACAGCTTAAAATAATGTTTTGCGTTGTCATACTAAATGTATTTGTGACGTCATGATCATATTTATCAACACTCTTTTGATTAGAAATGGTAAAACCTTGAGTCTTTTAAAAAAAAAGTCAATGAAGTTAACTAACCACCAATCATTGGGTAA
>NW_018405657.1:2072-2673 GCF_002113885.1 Mizuhopecten yessoensis
AGAGTGCTATATCTTTACTTCATACCAATTATTTTGAACTCTGGGCCTCTTGTTTGATACTACCATTAATTCACTCACAGTATTCTAAATTAAATTGGAATTGATTCTCTGACTTATAGATTTAATAGCCATATTGATTTCATTCTATCATATCCATTTCATATAATTAAGACTTTTCAGCCCATATTTCTTTTCTTTTTTTATACAGAAACAACCAAAACCAAGATCAAAAAAGAAAAAGAGAAGAAAAAATTCCACCCCACCAAAGGTTTCCGTGATGCTAAAGAAAAGCTCCTAAAGAATAGTGTTGTCGTCATCAAGGGAAACACGGGAGACGGTAAAACAGCAATCGCCGTTCAACTCCTTCATTGGCTGAGTCAGGAGCAAGGAGCCGGACAACCCTTACAGCTTCACAAGATTGAAAAATTAGATTTATTAGCTCCAAACTTAAAACTGATCACTTTTATTGATGATATTTTTGGTGAGAAAGATTTGTGTAAAAACGATGTACAAGAGTGGAACAAAAGAGTCTCAGATGTAGAAACACTTTTTTCTGATGACAATTTTCTTGTCGTTACTGTTCGCAATGAAGTATTCAATT
>NW_018405658.1:0-205 GCF_002113885.1 Mizuhopecten yessoensis
CAGCTGAACAATAGGACACATTATCAACCTAGATCTCAATGTAAAGGTTTGTCGGACCTAGATATAGGACAAATTATCAACCTAGACCTCAATGTAAAGGTTTGTCTGACCTAGATATAGGACAAATTATCAACCTAGACCTCAATGTAAATGTTTGTCGGACCTAGATATAGGACAAATTATCAACCTAGATCTCAATGTAAAT
>NW_018405658.1:4037-4687 GCF_002113885.1 Mizuhopecten yessoensis
TACAACAAAGCCGCTGATCATACAGTATTTGTTTTTACAGAGAATCCCACTGTAGTTTTTCTTACATATAGTAACCTCCCCTTTATTTCATTCTGTACCAAGGTATCGACGTTGAACAGGTAACTGAGTTGGCTAGAGCAGTATAAGGGTTGGAGGTGACCAGGGTTCAAATCCTGGATGGACAATGTTGGATATGTATACTTCATCTTTATTATTTGTCATAAAGTTAGGCAATACTGACAGTTTTTAGCAGTAGTACGGGCTCTTTAGAAGAGAGTAAAATGCATTCACTTGAACAAATTTGATAGCTCATCATCCCTGCATACTACTTGCTAAATATCATCACCCTAGGCCTCCTGGCTATTAAGAAAGTGCTTATAGGTTTTAACATATTTGTCCTCTGTGACCTTGAAAGGGGAACAGTCATTTATTAGAAATAACATGTAGACCATCATCAACGCATGCAACATGCTGAATATCTGTATCATCACCCTAGGCCTTTAAAGTTTTACTGAGGACCTTGTTATGACCCTAGAAGACTGAAGTTTGAACCAAAGATGAACAATATATCTAAAGTGTAGGCTAGGGAAATAAAGTACTGCTTACAGCTGAACAATAGGACACATTATCAACCTAGATCTCAATGTAAA
>NW_018405659.1:0-205 GCF_002113885.1 Mizuhopecten yessoensis
AAACCTTACTAAACATATCTGACACCCCCTCTAGATATATCACACAATACCAAACATATCTGACACCCCTCTAGATATATCACACTATACAAACATATCTGACACCCCCACTAGATATATCAAACCTTAAAAAACATATCTGACACCCCCTCTAGATTTAGCACACTATACAAACATATTTGACACCCCTCTATATATAGAACAC
>NW_018405659.1:1616-1976 GCF_002113885.1 Mizuhopecten yessoensis
TCCTCTAGATATAGCACACTATACAAACATATCTGACACCCCTCTCTTTATAGAACACTATACAAACATATCTGATACCCCTCTAGATATATCACACTATACAAACATATCTGACACCCCCTCTAGATATAGAACACTATACAAACATATCTGACACTCCTCTATAGATAGAACACTATACAAACATATCTGACATCCCTCTAAATATATCAAACCTTACAAAACATATCTGACACCCCCTATAGATATAGAACACTATACAAACATATCTGACACTCCTCTATAGATAGAACACTATACAAACATATCTGACATCCCTCTAAATATATCAAACCTTACAAAACATATCTGACACCCCCT
>NW_018405659.1:7136-7734 GCF_002113885.1 Mizuhopecten yessoensis
TTCACACTATTCAAACATATCTGACACCCCTCTAGATATATCAAACCTTACTAAACATATCTGACAACCCCTTAAGATATATCACACTATACAAAACATATCTGACACCCCTCTAGATATAGCACACTATACAAACATACCCAAAGCTTACAAAACAGATCTGACACCCACTCTAGATATTGCACACTATGCAAACATATCTAACACCCCTCTATATATAAAACACTATACAAACATATCTGAAAGCCCCTCTATATATATCAAACCTTACAAAACATATCTGACACCCCCTAGATATATCAAACCTTACAAAACATATCTGACACCCCTCTATATATATCAAAGCTTACAAAACAGATCTGACACCCACTCTAGATATTGCACACTATGCAAACATATCTGACACCCCTCTATATATAAAACACTATACAAACATATCTGAAAGCCCCTCTATATATATCAAACCTTACAAAACATATCTGACACCCCCTCTAGATATAGCACACTATACAAACATATCTGACACCCCTCTATATATAGAACACTATACAAACATATCTGACACCCCTCTAGATATATCACACTATACAAAACATAT
>NW_018405659.1:8575-28652 GCF_002113885.1 Mizuhopecten yessoensis
ATATATCAAACCTTACAAAACATATCTGACACCCCCTCTAGATATAGCACACTATACAAACATATCTGACACCCCTCTATATATAGAACACTATACAAACATATCTGACACCCCTCTAGATATATCACACTATACAAAACATATATGACACCCCCTCTAGATATATCAAACCTTACAAAACATATCTGACATCCCTCTATATATATCAAACCTTACAAAACATATCTGACACCCCTCTATATATAGAACACTATACAAACATATCTGAAACCCCCTCAATCTATATCAAACCTTACAAAACATATCTGACACCCCCTCTAGATATAGAACACTATACATACATATCTGACACCCCTCTTGATATATCAAACTATACAAAAATATCTGACACCCCCTCTATATATATCACAGTATACAAACATATCTGACACCCCCCCTAGATATATCAATCCTTACAAACATATCTGACACCCCTCTATTGACACCCCTCTAGATATATCACACTAAACAAAACATATCTGACACCCATCTAGATATATCACACTATACAAAACATATCTGACTATCCCCTCTAGATATCTCAAACCTTACAAAACATATCTGACACCCCTCTAGATATATCACAGTATACAAAACATATCTGACACCCCCACTAGATATATCAATCCTTACAAAACATATCTGACACCCCCTCTAGATATATCACAGTATACAAAACATATCTGACACCCCCTCTAGATATATCAATCCTTACAAAACATATCTGACACCCCCTCTAGATATATCACAGTATACAAAACATATCTGACACCCCCTCTAGATATAGCACACTATACAAAAATATCTGACATCCCTCTATATAAAGAACACTATTAAAACATATCTGACACCCCCTCTAGATATATCACACTATACAAACATATCTGACACCCCCTCTAGATATATCAAACCTTACAAAACATATCTGACATCCCTCTATATATATCAAACCTTACAAAACATATCTGACACCCCTCTTGATATATCACACTATACAAACATATCTGACACCCCCTCTAGATATATCACACTATACAAACATATCTGACACCCACTCTAGATATAGCACACTATACAAAAATATCTGACACCCCTCTATATATATCAAAGCTTACAAAACATATCTGACACCCACTCTAGATATAGCACACTATACAAAAATATCTGACACCCCTCTATATATATCAAAGCTTACAAAACATATCTGACACCCACTCTAGATATAGCACACTATACAAAAATATCTGACATCCCTCTATATAAAGAACACTATTATAACATATCTGACACCCCCTCTAGATATATCACACTATTCAAACATATCTGACACCCCTCTAGATATATCACACTATACAAACATATCTGACACTCCTCTATATATAGAACACTATACAAACATATCTGAAAGCCCCTCTATATATATCAAACCTTACAAAACATATCTGACATCCCTCTATATATATCAAACCTTACAAAACATATCTGACACCCCTCTTGATATATCACACTATACAAACATATCTGACACCCACTCTAGATATAGCACACTATACAAAAATATCTGACATCCCTCTATATAAAGGACACTATTAAAACATATCTGACACCCCCTCTCGATATATCAAACCTTACAAAACATATCTGACACCCCTCTTGATATATCACACTATACAAACATATCTGACACCCCCTTTAGATATATCAAACCTTACTAAACATATCTGACACCCCCTCTAGATATAGCACGCTATACAAACATATCTGACACCCCTCTATATATAGAACACTATACAAACATATCTGACACCCCTCTAGAAATATCACACTCTACAAATATATCTGACACCCCCTCTAGATATATCAAACCTTACAAAACATATCTGACACCCCTCTTGATATATCACACTATACAAACATATCTGACACCCACTCTAGATATAGCACACTATACAAAAATATCTGACATCCCTTTATATAAAGAACACTATTAAAACATATCTGACACCCCCTCTAGATATAGCACACTATACAAACATATAAAACATATCTGACACCCCTCTAGATATATCAAACCTTACTAAACATATCTGACCCCCCCTCTAGATATAGCACACTATACATACATATCTGACACCCCTCTATATATAGGACACTATACAAACATATCTGATACCCCTCTAGATATATCACACTATACAAACATATCTGACATCCCCTTTAGATATATCAAACCTTACTAAACATATCTGACCCCCCCTCTAGATATAGCACACTATACAAACATATCTGACACTCCTCTATATATAGAACACTATACAAACATATCTAAAATCCCCTCTATATATATCAAACCTTACAAAACATATCTGACACCCCTCTTGATATATCACACTATACAAAACATATCTGACGCCCCCTCTAGATATAGAACACTATACAAACATATCTGACACCCCTCAAGATATATCAAACCTTACAAAACATATCTGACACCCCTCTTGATATATCACACTATACAAACATATCTGACACCCCCTCTAGATATATCAAACCTTACAAAAAATATCTGACACCCCTCTAGATATATCACACTATACAAAAATATCTGACACCCCCTCTAGATATATAGAACACTATACAAACATATCTGACACCCCTCTAGATATATCACACTATACAAACATATCTTACACCCCCTCTAGATATAGCACACTATACAAACATATCTGACACCCCCTCTAGATATATCACACTATACAAACATATCTGACACCCCCTCTAGTTATAGCACACTATACAAACATATCTGACAACCCTCTAGATATATCACACTATACAAATATATCTGACACCCCCTCTAGATGTATCAAACCTTACAAAACATATCTGACACCCCCTCTAGATATATCACACTATACAAACATATCTGACACCTCCTCTAGATATATCAAACCTTACAAAACATATCTGACACCCCTCTATATATATCAAAGCTAACAAAACATATCTGACACCCCCTCTAGATATTGCACACTATACAAACATATCTGACACCCCTCTATATATAGAACACTATACAAACATATCTGAAAGCCCCTCTATATATATCAAACCTTACAAAACATATCTGACACCCCCTCTAGATTTGTGCGCACAGATTATAGTAATGTTCACTCTGTATACACCGCCAGCGAACTGTTTCAATACCCGCAAGTTTGATGGTCAAACATATCCCCCTACGTCCCCCTTACATTCGATTTATCGCACAATTAATGTCGTTCGTATTGCTCTATTGATCAAAGCTTTTCATCCCATCTCACTAAGTAAACTCTTTGCCGACAGCTTTACCTATGCTTGCACAATACCATTTTCATTTGGAATTATGGTTACAACGGTTAATTATCATTGTAACCAGCATACGTATATGGCGCTTAGTATAAAATCTATATTGGTAGTGAAAAGTAAAAATAACGAGCGTGGTCAACATTGAAGATACTGCTTAAAGCATGCGATATTTCCATGTTTCCTATAAAACATTCCTAGTTCTTTTTTTTTACTCGTCCGAAATTCTTTAGGTAATTTAGACTCTTTTCTACTTCTTTATCTTCTTATCAAGATAGAATCTTCATTATTACATTAAAAGTAACCTTACTGCCAAACTCGAAGACAAAACGATATTTATTTCATGGTAGTTCCGTTGGTCAGTGCATCAACCTTCTTGTTATGGATGAAAGAATTTCACGAGAATACAATCAGACCTCCAATCTCATATGGGAAGACAAAATCAGGAAACGAAGAGATTACAATATTGAACGAAATCCTGATCCCATATAGAAAAAAATGGATGACAAACCGGTTGCTCTTAAAGGGTTAGCGTTCATACTATCGCACGAGGTACACGTCACAAAGAATTCAATAAAAGTCAGCAAAGCAAAAAGATCTTCAAACATCCTATACACTGAACATGTATCAAATAGTGTGAGACAATGAATCCCCAAGGTCGATATCAGGTCATTATGATGATTATAATTCATAGCTTCTCCGGTACACTAATTAAATGATTCGTTGGACTTCATTGGAGTAGCTTATCAACTGTGACATGTTAACTCTGAAGTCGGAAGATGCTTGTAACGTACTATTGAGGAGTGACAGTAAATAATGGAGATACCAATGTCCTACTATTGTCGTAGGGTTTGGAGATGAGGTAAGCCTTATTGTCTTAATGTAGGTAAATGGTTACATAGTTTCTTGGTGACTTGTCAATATTTAGAACTGAAGCTCACGAAGAGGATTTTGGATGAATGTATATAATTGTTGTTTTTTGAGCCGCATCCTTTTGTTACATGAAGACGATGTTCATTGATGTTGGAGCCATTGGAAGAGCACTTTAAAATGTCTTATCTCTGGAATGGTATGACCTGGATAGCAAGGGCACATTCTGACAATAGGGTATCCAGCGTTACCCAACAAACCAAAACATGTGTATATAATGTTTTTAATTTTGTTAGTGTTTTTCGGTTTTTCGGTTTCGGTGTTATCATCTCAGTCATGACTTGTGTTTGCTGCTGCTGTGAAATGTAAGACGCAATAGAATTTTGAAAAATGTTCATCTTCAATACAGGAAGACAACAACAGGACATCAAACGGGACATCAAACAGGAGGTTAAACTATATGTGTCTGTGTGTGACGTGGCCACTTGTGTGTTACATGTAGGTCTTCGAATGGCACCAATAAGTAAATGTTTTGCTTATGGTTTATAAATCTGTGAATTTCTTACATTATACAATATAAGATAATAACCTTCTCTGTTGACTTGGCTTGACTTCAATTTGATAGCGACCACAGTCAAAACACTACACTGTATCTACTAGTGTAGGCTTACAAAAGTGTTATATGTGTCGAAGGCTAATAATAAGCCATGTCAATAGGTGACATACATGTGTAGTAACCATGTTGTTGGTTTGGTTTGTTTGTGTTTTACGTCCTATTAGCAGCTATGGTCATTTAAGGACGTGTCAGGTGGTGGTGGTGGTGGTGGTGGTGGTGTAGGAGGAAAGCCGGAGTTCCCTGAGAAAAACCACCGACCTACGGCCAGTACCTGGCGACTGCCTCCACTTGGCCACCGCGGCCATTATCATCATGTTGTACACTTCTGGCGTACAGTTATTGTTATCTGGTGCTCTCCATAAATGAGACATCCAACAGAACATTTAATAAAGATAGATGACCGCAAAATAAGACCATGGAAAGTTTGGACGATTATTAAACCACTATCCGATGTTAGACACTTGTGACAGGACATAAGAGAACATTTCCTCCAGACTTGTGTATTGTTTTCTCTGAGAGCAAGGTAGCAACATAAAAATTAAAGTAGTTTGAACAGTAAATAATCGTTTTACATTGAAGGAAAGAGTTTTTCACCAAACGTATAAAAATAGGTCAAAATAGGATTTCTGGCTCGTCAACTGACAAATTAAGCGACATCTATGGTCAATGATAAATAATAGTTATGAAACAATGTTCAATGCAGACACTGGAACGTGCTGAAACTGAGGGCGAGGTTTCCCCGCCTATTGATGCTTATTGAACTATACAAATGAAAACCGAAAGCATAACTACAACAATTAAAAAAACTTTAAACAACTATAAACAGATATTAAAGACCACTTGTAATTTTCTTTTAATTGGCAGCAGCGCATCCATTAACGTTCACTTCATTTTCTTGGGTTTGATTTCTTTTTACATTTACCTCCATAACGTCACTGTAACACATTCTTTGTTATGTTATTTTATGGGGGTTTTGACGGTAAAGTCACAACGCTTATCTAGCCGGACCAAATATTTCGAAACAATTTGTCTTCAAATCTTTTATCAATATTGGCAACGTCTATTCACATCAACACACACATGGTATGGTGATAAAGCAAAGCTATGTAAGTCAATATGTAAGATAATAGGAAACAGAGATATTTCTAAATCCAGCCACCGCTAGGACAGACAGAACTTATGATCAGACAGTATGGAAACTAGCGCGGAAACAATACAAGCATAGGTCAATCAACAGAAATATGATAATAGGATTACCAAAGGTGAGAGTGTGTGGCTGTCCCTTGCTCACTGTAGATTAGATAGAAGGTGACGGACAATGGGTCCGGCAATATCCGAGTCCCAAGATGTAACGACATAGTATCGTTGGACAGTGTGATGATGTTCCACATGAGGTGAAAGATACGAGTCTGATACCCTGTCTAGTCCACGGCCAGAATCACACCAATCTACCACAATACACGAGACAATGCTTGACTATAAACAAACAGATATGATGTTTGGCTGTTTCGGCTAAATTGCTCAAACCCATTGCGCTCATCTGTTTATCAGACAGCTACCGTCAAAGAACGGATTTTGGTACGTATGGAATAATATTCTGGATTTGTTAATCAATCAGACAGCTACCGTCATAAAAAGGCTATTTTGGTACGTATGGAATAATATTCTGAATTCTCTAACTAGAATCTAGTGATGAAAAAACACAAATGAATGTACTGTAGATGACTTATGTTCCACGAACCATATCATCGCATGGAAAGTCTATCGCGAGTTCAATTATATAAAACATTGTAGTTTGATACATATTTAGAAGAAAGATATTCATAGCTTATTTTTTTTCTTGATTACAGTTCTGACGAAGTAGTTGTATAAAAAACGAAAAAAATATATGTATTCACGAACATTATAATGATACTTAGTACATATGGAACCAGACCTCTGTTATTCATACAGCATAACAATGATGGTTACCTCGCAGAAAAACGTTAAACTCAGACTATATGCGTCCTGATGCACAATCCTGTGAGCAACAAACTCCTAGTCAGGATTGAGTACTGGAGGACAGTCAGTCAAGGAGATACAAGATGGCGCCGAGATCTGTCGTCCTGTTGACGGTGTTCCTAGCTTATCTTGTTTTTATGCTCCAGACACTGTTGTGTTTAACTGCATCAATCACAGAAATGTTCCTGATTATAATCTCAGCGAAAAGGGAGGAAAGAGGCTTTGAAGGTGAGAAAATATTACTCTGCGAACTTACAGTGAAATCTACTCACTCCCCCAGTCAACTCTCGTAGAAACAGAAATTCCAAAAAACGGAACTGTCTTGAGACATACAATGTATTTTACTCTTTTTTTTCACTTATCTTGACCGGCAATGTGTCATGTGAGATGGCCCAGTGAGATTCCTATGCTGTGTTTGTGAGAATCCGTTAAGATCAAATCAACACGGTATTCTGGTTTACGACTGCGATATGTGGTACTGTACCATAGAAAATGCACCGATATGACAGTTGATGAATATAAGTCACTTGTACTGCATTCTTCCGCAATCCTGAAACTCGTTTTTTAATGCTAGTGACAATAATTAAATACGCATCCATGATGACCGGACGTACGGACAGAGTGATCTCCCCTGTGATGGCTCTCTAAACACTACACACAAGTCAACATCATCGATATCAATGCAGTCCAGCCCTGAAAATCCGTTTCAAGAACTAAAAGTTACTCGGGGAAAATGTATGAACAATGTCCTTATGGGTAAAAAAAATATTAATAATTTCCGTAACAAGCATCGGGATGTTTAGTATTCTAATTGATAATCTATGCAATATATCATTCATTTCGGAAACTTAGCTCGACGATACTTATAACAAGTCAGGCTTTGAAGTCAGTGGTTATAGGGCATTCCGAAATGACAGGAATGCTCATGGCGGAGGACTACCAGCATATGCTAGATCAGACCTCCTGTTAGACGCCGGGAAGATCTAGAACTTGAGGATATCGATTCTATCGTGATTGAATGTACTGCACAGGATTGGAATTGGGCGATGTTTGAAGCATACAAACCCCCTCCATGGCTGATAGTTAATATAGACAGAGCTAAGGTAGGTCTCGATACAATATCAACAAAGTATGACAATAGTTTAAAAAATTTATGACATAAACATATATATAAATATACATACAATGTACATGAGCGTCTAGAATCGCCTTTAAATAATGTATATACTGTTCAAAATATTCTATCAAGTGTCAGTATTCGTCTTACATTATATTTTAACAAATAGGTAAAGATTCACATTCTGATATAAAAAATAAACTTCCGGATATTCTTGTCCGTACTCTATTCTAATTAAAATTGTATTATAATCCAGTGTCTGATTTCCGGTTAGAGTCACGATGGTGAACAGACTTCGATTCGCACAAACGTTATTATATGGTAAATATTAGTATATGAAATGCTTCGTATGGTATAANCCCCCCCCCCCCCCCAAAAAACAACCCCGGGCTTCAATGTCTAGGTGCTAGTTAATATACCTTGCAATAATTTATAGTTCTGAATTAGTATACGTGTAGATTGTGTATCTCTTATTGAGTTTGATTTTGTAAATACTTTTACTTTTTTAAAATTAGTTTAAAATTAAGGATGTACTCTTCTGAGGTTTCAATCACGTTCAAGTCTCGTTTTGATCTGGTGTAACGGGTTTTTGTAATATTTAACAAATTATGAAATTTGCCATTTTGAAAATGGAACAAAAAAAGAAGCACACCGACCCCCCTCCCCTCCCATTTTTATGGATGTTTTTGAAAGAGAAACACATTTTCTTTTATTTCATTAAATATTAAAAAAAAAGTTTAATACCAGAACCTTTTATATCAAGCTTTTAATCTGCAAAAAAGGTAAAAAAAAAGAAGTATTTTTTCATTAAAAAATAGGGGGTAGGGGTAACTAAAATCGGCTTTCTGATTTAAAAGAATAAGATTAAGCAATTTCACTTCCATAATTTAAAAGAAAATAATATTTTTATCAATTCTACAAACATTCATACATATCTGATAACATACTTGAAAAAATTTGTATGAATTTGTTCCGCAAATGGTCAAAACCCAAAAAATCACCTAAAATCACATGTTGTGTTAAATTGGTATCTTTGACCGACCATAGCACAAAAACGAACACACGGACATAAAGTTTTGTTTGCATTTTCTACTATGCTATTAACTCCTTTTTCCAAAAATCCATATAAGAAAAAGTTTAATATATGAAATTTTTGACTTCTCAGAGGTGTACATCCTTAAGTGATCTTAATTTTGATTTTCCACATAGTCTAAGGGCTGTGCCCTTAATGGTTATGCCTATAAAGTTGTGCCAATCACTGAGTCCACACCCAAAATTTAGAAAATGATGACAGAGGTTTGGCGATCGGTTAAAATAACATCAACAAGCGAAAGTTCACTGTCCTTAACAAAACAAATTGTAGAATATATTTTGTTTGAAAAACCAAAAATATCACATGGATCTATAAGAGTCTTTCCTCTATTTGGATACCGAAAGTTACAGCCAAATTCACAAGTTTTAAAATCTTTGATTCAGTAAATTTTAATAGTGATTTGGACAGCGTGCCTTTCCGTACTGCTTTCATCTTTGATGATGCAAATGATAAAACGAGTTAATGCTTATAGGGAGGTCATAGATGAGCATTTATCTGTTAGAGAAAAGAAAATCAGAATAAACGATCCTCCTTTTTCATTAGTACCTAATAGTACTTCAAAAGCAACGTAACTAAGTTGTAAAAATAAAACGTATTTTTGTACGAAATTATTTCATTGAGCGATGCAGTGGAGGGCCCAATTCCAAAGGTGTTTGTCCCACTGTAAAGCCTGGTTTATCGAACAAGTGTAAGAAAGACCAACACACATTACTGCAAGAAAGTAATTGTAGCATATCCATCCAGCATGAATTTTGTACAGTTTTTAATGATTATTTCACAAAAGTCGCAAGGGGTATTAGTAAGGTACTTGTAGGAAATGTTGACCTCTCTAGCCACGCTAGTATTGCTGTAATTAAAGATACACTGAGTAAAGGTCCAGACCAGCCTTCTTTTATTTTTTCAATTGTAAATGAAAATGTAAAGGCAAATATCATATCTAAATTAGATCATAACAAAGCTACAGGAGTTGATGGTATACCAGCCAAAATGTTAACAGCTGGCACTATAACCTTAAGTGTACATTTTTCTAGAATTTTAAATTTTTGTGCTTCAGAAAATAATTTCCCGGACAAACTTAAACAGGCACACATTATTTCAGTCTATAAAAAGAATGGTCCTCTCTGTAAGGAAAACTATCGTCCCGTTAGTATACTACCCATGGTGTCTAAAAACTAAATGATTTTTTAGAAAGTCTGTTTAAGCCCTTCCTGGCAGGTTTCAGACGAAGCTTTGGGTACCAGTCTGTTCTGCTGAGACTTCTTGAGCCCTTGGCGTCAGGCCTTGGGCAACAACGAATATATAGGTGCAATATCAGGGTTTTTGACTGCCTTCCTCGTGGTCTGTTGCTGGAGAAGCTGCAAGCCTATGGTCTGGATGAGTCTTCATTGAGACTGGTCAGCAGCTACCTCAGTGACAGACAGCAGCGGATCAGGCTTGGGTCTATTGTCAGTGGCTGGGAGATGCTCAGAAAAAGCGTCCTCCAGGAGTCAACTGTTGGACCACTTACTTTAATTGTATTTTTAAATGACATTTTTCATTTTGTTAAAACTAGTAGCCTCTACAATTATGCAGATGATAATATTTTGTCGCTTATAAGCAAAATTACAGTTTCCCTTAACGAAGTTTTAACAATTGAAAGCCAAATTTTGATAAACTGGTTCACAGAATTTGACATGTAGGCTAATCCTGAGAAGTTTTAGGCTATTTGTATTGGGAAAAACAACCAGTGAACTTATTACATCTTTTAACATTCGAAATCAAGAAATTAAATAAAATTGTGTTTACTTCTTGCGTGTAGATCTTGACGATAGCCTCAAGTTTGCAAACCACATTGCAAATGTATACAGGAAAGCCTCCAAACAGTTGTGTGTGTTAAAAAGCATTGGAACTTATCTAACAAAAACAGGGCAAACTCACTATATTTTTAATCTTTTATCTTGTCCAATTTTAATGAATGCCTTGGCACTTCTGTAGCGTTACCAAGACTAAGAAGACGGAGATAATTCAGGAAAGAGCCATACGCTTTATTGAAAACTTTTAAACCAAAACAAACTTGACTTTTTACAAATAGGCAGGCTAAAAGGCTATGGCTAATTAAGTGTACTGTAAACGATTTTAGATAAACACCAGATTGTATCAGTGATCTTGTGGAGACAGATAATGTTATATATTATTTTAGGGGAAAAAACACCATTACTGTACGTAGGGCTCAGATCCGTAAGGTATGGAAAGATATTATTTCGTTTTGAGACCGCCCGGGTTTGGAACAGCCTGACTAATATACTAAGGTGTGCCGAAAACTATAAAACCTTCTGCAAGCTGTTGCGTACCTAGAATGGCCAGTTATGAAGTTGTGCTATCTTTGTCGAGTAATGTCTAGCTTGTATGGGTTTTACTTCAATTTATGTTTAGCTTTTCTCTTAATTTAATAAATGATTGGTTTTTTTTCTTTTAGCACACGCTATATTAGCAGTTATTCAGGTAATTTTTACGTTTTGCCATACTGGCATAAGTGTATATAAGGCATCCATGCCTTTTACATTTCTTTCTCTTGCATGACATTGTGTTATGAACTTTTTGCAACATCACTCTTAGACAACTCTTTTATTATCCCCTGCTTTCACCGAAACGGGGGATATTAACTTGGGTTTGTCCGTCTGTCTGTCTGTCTGTCTGTCACGCTTCGTGTCCGTGCAATAACTACAACAAATATTAACCGATTTTCTTTAAACTTGGTCTCATGGTCAAATGCTTAAGGGCACGGCCAAGTTCGATGACCACTTTCAGCGGACCCATTTTTGCGTAGTAATGGCCCCTTGAATAACGAAAAACGTCATTATCTGCCGCGCTTCGTTTCCGTGCATTAACTACAACAACTGTTAACTGATTTTCTTCAAACTTGGTCACAGGGTTAAATGCCTTTAGGGCACGGACAAGTTCGATGACCACTTGCAGCGGACCCCATTTGGCGGAGTAATGGTCCCTTGAATAACGAAAAAGCGTAAGCATTTGCTTGGTTTTGTTCCTATGCAATAACTACAACAAATGTATAAACTATCAAGCTTGGTTCGATTATTAGGGGACTGCGAATTCAACCGCATAGGTTGTTTCCATAGCAACCACACGGAGGCTTCTGATTGGTCGAAATTTAGATATTGTTCGATTTTGATGAAAATTGGTATATAGGGATATTAGAGGACTGCTAATAAAACCGCATTAGTTTCGTTACCATAGCAACCAAACGGAGGCTTCTGATTGGTCGAAATTTAGATACTGTTCGATTTTTATGAAAATTGGCATATAGGGATATTACGAATGGGAATTCAACCGCATAGGTTTTGTTGCCATAGCAACCACACAAATGCTTCTGATTGGTGGAAATTTAGTTATTGTTCGATTTAAAGGAAAATTGGTATCTGGCGGTATAAGGGGACTGCAAATTCCACCGCATAGGTTTCTTTGCCATAGCAACCAAATGAAGGCGCTGCTGAATGTTCGAAATTTAGATTTTTTTTTACTTTTATGAAAAATTGTATAAAGGGGTATTAGGGGACTGCGAATTAACCGCATACGTTTTGTTACCATAGCAACCACATGAAGGCTTCTGATTGGTCAACATTTAGATATTGTTCGGTTTTGATGACAATTAGTATATAGGGATATTAGGGGACTGGGAATTCAACGCATATGTTTCGTTGCCATAGCAACCACATGGAGGCAGTCTGATTGGTCGAAATTAAGATATTTTTCGATTTTATGTTTTAAATTGGTATTTAGGTGAATTAGGGGACTGCGAATAAAACCGCATAAGTTTCGTTACAATAGCAACCACACGGAGTCTTCTGATTGGTCGCAATTTAGATATTGTTTGATTTCGATGAAAATTGGTATATAGGGGTATTAGGGGACTATAAATTAAATCGCATATGTTTCGTTGCCATAGCAACTATTGTAGTACAGACCCGTACACGTTCGCTGTTCCACTCTCAGCGTACCGTTTGCGTAGTATTTCCGTACCGTTTGCGTAGCACTTGCGTATCACTTGCGTAGCATTTCCGTAGTACTTCCGTACCATTACCGTAGTATTTCCGTAGCACTTGCGTAGCGTTTGCGTAGCACTTCCGTATCGTTTCCGTAGCACTTGCGTCTACATCTTTCCATTTAAAAAGCGTTTGTGAAACGTTCGGTCGAAAATTTTACGGAATACATATTTGTCGAAACGAATTGTAAAAGAACCCCATTATAAACCGCATTGCGTGAAAATTATTCCAACCATCATTAAAGTCTGAAGGAAAAAAAAACACAGAAATGACGGTTTTCACATACATTNCCATGTGGTAATGACCTGTCCCTTGTTTAAGGTATAAACAATTTTAGTGTCCGTTATAAAGGTTGTTAGGGCAACATGACCACCCGCTGACAGATACATTTCTTTCAATATGATATCTATATACCTGAGAATCTAGGCAGTGATAATGCATTGACCATTCACCTGTGGTCACATTGGATTCTGATGTGCTGTACCTGATCAAGGTGATTTCAAGTCAATTAAGTCCATGTCAATTAATTCATTTCATTGTCTATCCACCACGTACAGCTGTATACAGGTAAATCAGTTCAAGGTAAAAACCTACAGGTAAGATACTTTGGCTGTCCCTCGATCAGGAAATGACAGCCCCAGGCACAATTTCATTTCACAACAGTGCCTTAATAAAGGTAAACTAATATTTGGAACTTGGAATTCCTAATTTAATAAATAAAAAAATAAAAAACATTTTTTTTTTTCATTAATCATTAAAAAAAAAACATTATGAAGATAATTTTATTGTCATCATGTGACTGAGTTCCTGAGAAAATAGAGTGTAATTCCTTGTTGTCTATAGCAGAGACGTATATATCACAATACATCTCTGTCTATAGTAAGTTTGTTAACGGAGTGCCCTCTGTGTGTGGTAATTATAAAGGTGTCAAAAATCAGTCAAGCGGTTCCGGGCTAGTGTACCTCTAATGTCGATATTGATCCCTATTACAGGTGGGTGTTTTTTTTTTATGTTAAACAAACTATTTTAAGTTCTAGGAAACAGCCAACTGCAAGTATTTCATATGTACCAATGGAATTGATTTGTATTTTGTACAAGTATTTTATATGTATTAATGAACATAAATGTAATTGTGATATGTGACACTTAAATAAACAAATTGAACTTGAACTTGAACCTATGAACTTACATGGTTCAATGAAAAAGATAAATGACCTTTAAACAGCTGACCAATTGGTACCACTTAGCGCCTTTAGCAAGTTACACAGTGGACAGTATATATCAGAGGCTGGGATTAACCTGGCCTAGGGTATATTTGGAAATATTATATTAACGACAACAAGATTTATTAATTAATTAAAGAAAGGTTTATTGATATTTTTAGAGAAGAATGTGCAGAAAAAAATAGAATATTCTGAAAAGCAATTTTTTATAGATATATTTACGATCATTTTGATCTACAAAACTACCTGCGTAAACCCATACAAAAAGAATATCTGAAAGAAATTAAAAAAAATATCTCCTCATAACTTAAAATTAGAAAAAGGGCGATATCAAATCATTGAATCGTCGAGTGTGTAATGTTGGTAATTTAGATGATGTTGAAGATCATATCATTCTGATTTGCGAGCAATTGTTTGGAAAACTTATCATATTAAAAAGCCAAGCATATTTAATTTGAAAGGATTATTGAGTGTGAAAAATTCAAAAGAAATAACGAACTTAGGGAAATATCTAAAATTTGCAAATTCGAGAGGAACCTAATTATTATAAATAGGTATACAACGTAGTTGCACTTGTAATTGTATTGTGAGTGTGTGTAATGTTGTGTAATGTTATTTTGTATTTTGCACAGTTAATATCACAAATTTTGTTACTTTGTAACTGGTGAGTCGAACGACTCAAAGTAAGAAAGAACTTGAACTTGAACCAGGCGATGAGGATACGTACATGTATGACAAAATATGAAATATTGTAGCACTTACACTTACATGTATTGAGCACAGACAAACAAAATGTTCTGTAGTTTTGCCACTCATCTATTGTGGTGTTGTCTATAAAAAGTCTGATAACGGTCAGCGACGTATACATTAAAGCAAACATTTTCACTTGATTTTGTGTGCGGTATTATTCCCCATCACCAGTTTCACGAAAAAATACTTAATTATGGAGACAAGTTAACTTGAAATTACAGGAAAATGTCATCATCTTCCCTCAACGCCATAACGTTTTCATGTGGAACTAGAGACAAGATATTGTGAGCATCCTCACATAGATATGCATATGCATGTATACCCCCCACCCCCTACCCCCAAGTGAAAAATGTTATAAATAAGTGATAAATGTATCTATTAAATAACCCCCCCCCCCCTACCCACCCCCTTTTACTTTGCTGTACTCTACCATGACTAATTGCCCCTGGCCCCTGATCAGGAAGCTATCGCCCTGAGCCCACACCCTCCTTGATCCACGTCTGTTTAGGTACAAACGTACATGTATAAACGTAGAAATACATAATATTGTAGATACATTGAAGTTTGACATGGTCTCAGTCCCCAAGTTATCTGACATCATACCCCTATACCCTCTGTAGTACACACCCCTCAGGGTGTGCCAGACAGTCATAGTTTCTCCTGTACCAGGATTCAGACAGGTAAGATTTACCTGTAGAAAAGGCAGTATAGATACCTACATTTTTATGATCGATAAAGAAAACCTATATTCGTATTAATGCTAGAGGTACATATCTTGAATGTAAAAATTACATACATTTAGTACATATTATTTTTCTTATTCATAATAGTTTCCTACATGAACGAGCTTGCCTTTCAAACTGAATATATATATATAATAACTCCCGTCACAATATACACGTACAATGTACACTTAAACAAGAATCAACTACATTTTCATAATAAAATAAAAGATGTATAACAAAAAAAACTGTTTATCTGTTAATGAAATTTAATTAATAGACATGGTATAACATGTATACATTTCAAATCTCCGATGCATGTATTTGCATGTACTAATAAGTAAGCACATTATCGGTCTCCAAATCCTACGAAAAATCTAAAAGTGTATGGAAGTATTAAAGACGATATAAAAAATAGAAATAGAGGTTTTACTGGATCCTTAACACAGGAGTCTAAAATTATATCATTTTTAATCATTATTAGGCTTATTAATTATTACGTTTCTCGTTAAAAAACCGTAACAAGTTTACTAACTGTCAATATTAATTAGTATTTTATTCGGTAAGCAGGTGGAAATACTTCTGACCATAACTTAATATTATCTGTGTGTCGCGTTGATCTGTTAGCGTACGTCAGGTCTTTGTGATGGATATATTACATCGATCGACCTTTATCCTCGTAGCCTACAGTGTACTGACGTTTCTTCCTATGCATTGTGGGTATGTTCGTTTCGTTTTAGATATTTTATATGCTTCCGCTTTTTATGTAAACCCGTTCTTGTCACCACAAACGAATCACCGTTTGTAAGCGTCATCCGTAGCACTTCCGTACCGTTTGCGTAGCACTTGTGTACCATTTCCGTACCGTTTGCGTAGCACTTGCGTACCATTTCCGTACCATTTGCGTAGCATTTCCGTACCGTTTGCGTAGCACTTCCGTACCGTTTGCGTCCAAGGTGGAACAGCGAACGTGCACGGGTCTGTATCTCATGCTAAGTTTGCTTACCGATGTGATTTGTGCATATTTACAGATAATCAATGAGGTATATGGGGCTTTTTTTTCTTCAAGTTTCAAGCTTTACATTATGTCCCAACAGCACTAGTGCTATATGTGAATGCTGTGATATGTATGTATGCATGTATGTATTGTATTGATGTTTGCTCACTAACAAGCGGTATTCTGACTTTTAATGTCAAGTCCCTTAAGCCGTTTTTTTTTTTAATTGAACATGCATGCTGTAATATGTATTTGTGTATGTTTGTGTTATTTTCTATGTATTTTATTCATGTTTTGTCGCAAAAATAGCTCTATTGAGCTAGTGTTTATTGTTTAACATATGCGACACTAAATATATATTCATGTATATTGTATCTTGTGTATCATGTAATATACACCAATCAAATATTACGCTCGATTTTACGACCTGTTTGCGGCGTGAAAAATTGTTCAAGGTCAGTGATAAATTACCAAGTTCAAGGTGTAGTAGAGGCGTTCCTGTGTTAAACACGAGACATGGTGACGGGTGCCACGTGTGTTGCAGGACAATCCTACACATTTCCGGTATTGCCTCTGTTTTTGAAAGATTACGCTGTCTTTTCATTTCATTCGGAATTCCTTGGTTTCAATTGATCTCTCCCCGTACCAAAGATGAGTTCTTTTATGTCATTGTGATACATTTTGTCTCGTTGTGTATATTCTGTGATACATTTTGTCTCGTTGTGTATATTCTGTGATACATTTTGTCTCGTTGTATTTATTCTGTGATATATTTTGTCTCGTTGTGTCAATTATTTGATATATTTTGTCCTATTGGTTTGAAGCTATGATGGATGATGACCTGGTACGATGATAACGAAATCTGGTACTTATGCTGGTAATATTATTTTATTCTGATATTACTATCAAAATAAATTGTTTACAGATATTTTTTTTTTGATTTTTTGTACAAATCCTCTATATTCAAATTAAGAACGTTTACTTTTACAAATATGGTTAAAGGTAATATAATGAATGCAAAGGGGATTTCGTAAATAATAGGAATAATTGATAAGCTCCACAAAATACCCGAACTGTTATTTAAGCACATCATGGACATCTTCGTTGAGTGCGAAATATACAGTTTATTCTGGTATTTCGCTACGAGTAGTTTACTTCATGAAATGTACAGCATTATAATTTTGCGGATTGTTTTTGTACGCGTCACCATTGAGAACTTTCGGACCTCTGTCTAAGACTGTGACTTAACGTTAGCACTAGATTTTCTGGCATGACAGGAGCTTTGACCAATACTGTCTGAAAAGAAAAACAAACATTGCGGAAGTTTGATAAAAAGAATGAAATCAGGAAACACGAATCAACAATAATTGTCTGTGTGTAAAAAAGCAACAGGGCCAGACAAGTTTACAAACACGAGAGCTCTTATCATTGAAGTGTTCAAACATGAGAGCTCTTATCATTGAATTGTCCCTCAGACAAGTATACAAACACGAGAGCTCTTATCATTGAACTGTTCAAACACAAGAGCTCTTATCATTGAACTGTTCAAACACGAGAGCTCTTATCATTGAACTGTTCAAACACAAGAGCTCTTATCATTGAACTGTTCAAACACAAGAGCTCTTATTATTGAACTGTTCAAATACGAGAGTTCTTATCATTGAACTGTTCAAACATGAGAGCTCTTATCATTGAATTGTCGCTCAGACAAGAATACAAACACAAGAGCTGTTATCATTGAACTGTTCAAACACGAGACCTCTTATCATTGAACTATCGCTCTAACCATATTGGCTACAATAACGAGAGTTCTTATCATTGAACTGTTCAAACACGAGCGCTCTTATAATTGAACTGTGCCTCAGACAATTATACAAACACGAGAGCTCCTATCATTGAACTGACGCTCAGACAAGTATACAAACACGAGAGCTCGTATCATTGAACTGTTCAAACACAAGAGCTCTTATTATTGAACTGTTCAAACACGAGAGCTCTTATCATTGAACTGTTCAAACACAAGAGCTCTTATTATTGAACTGTTCAAATACGAGAGTTCGTATCATTGAACTGTTCAAACACGAGATCTCTTTTCATTGAACTGTTCAAACACAAGAGCTCTTATCATTGAACTGTTCAAACACAAGAGCTCTTATTATTGAACTGTTCGAATACGAGAGTTCGTATCATGGAACTGTTCAAACACGAGAGTTCTTATCATTGAACTGTTCAAACATGAGAGCTCTTATCATTGAACTGTCCCTCAGACAAGTATACAAACACGAGAGCTCTTATCATTGAACTGTTCAAACACAAGAGCTCTTATCATTGAACTGTTCAAACACGAGGCCTCTTATTATTGAACTATCGCTCTAACCATATTGGCTACAATAACGAGAGTTCTTATTATTGAACTGTTCAAATACGAGAGCTCTTATCATTGAATTGTCGCTCAGACAAGAGTACAAACACAAGAGCTGTTATCAATGAACTGTTCAAACCCGAGAGCTCTTATCATTGAACTGTTCAAACACGAGGCCTCTTATTATTGAACTATCGCTCTAACCATATTGGCTACAATAACGAGAGTTCTTATCATTGAACTGTTCAAACACGAGCGCTCTTATCATTGAACTGTCGCTCAGACAATTATATAAACACGAGAGCTCTTATCATTGAACTGACGCTCAGACAAGTATACAAACACGAGAACTCGTATCATTGAACTGTCGCTCAGACAAGTATACAAACACGATAGCGCTTATCATTGAACTGACGCTCAGACAAGTATACAAACACGAGAGCGCTTATCATTGAACTGTCGCTCAGACAAGTATACAAACACGAGACCTCTCACATTGAACTTTCGCTCTAATCATATTGGCTACAAACACGAGCAAACACAAGAGCTGTTATCAATGAACACAAGAATACAAACACAAGAGCTGTTATCATTGAATTGTTCAAACACAAGAGCTGTTATCATTGAACTGTTCAAACCCGAGAGCTCTTATCATTGAACTGTCGCTCAGACAAGAATACAAACACAAGAGCTGTTATCATTGAATTGTTCAAACACAAGAGCTGTTATCATTGAACTGTTCAAACCCGAGAGCTCTTATCATTGAACTGTTCAAACACGAGAGCTCTTATCATTGAACTGTCGCTCAGACAATTATACAAACACGAGAGCTCTTATCATTGAATTGTCGCTCAGACAATTATACAAACACGAGAGCTCTTATCATTGAACTGTCGCTCAGACAA
>NW_018405659.1:31168-143403 GCF_002113885.1 Mizuhopecten yessoensis
TATCATTGAACTGTCGCTCAGACAAGTATACAAACACGAGAGCTCGTATACAAACACGAGAGCTCGTATCATTGAACTGTCGCTCAGACAAGTATACAAACACGAGAGCTCTTATCATTGAACTGTCGCTCAGACAAGTATACAAACACGAGAGCTCGTATACAAACACGAGAGCTCGTATCATTGAACTGACGCTCAGACAAGTATACAAACACGAGAGCTCTTATCATTGAACTGTCGCTCAGACAATTATACAAACACGAGAGCTCGTATGCAAACACGAGAGCTCGTATCATTGAACTGTCGCTCAGACAAGTATACAAACACGAGAGCTCGTATACAAACACGAGAGCTCGTATCATTGAACTGTCGCTCAGACAATTATACAAACACGAGAGCTCTTATCATTGAAATTTCGCTCAGACAAGTATACAAACAGGAGAGCTCTTATCATTGAACTGTCGCTCTAACCATATTGGCTACAAATGTTCCTGGTCAATGGAAATAGCTCGTTCAGTCGCGTTACAACATTAAGAGGAGGTAATTGTGTGTAAGAATTTGTGTAAATTTCTGGTGTTTTACTTCAACGGGACAGTGGTCCTAATAGTCAATGGCCGCAGTAAAGTCTCTTTTAGAAAAAAATAATGACTTCGACAAAGAGAAGTCGATACTGATATGTTTAACTTAAAGGATTTGAGTGAATAGTTATGTGGGGAAGAAATTGCATTAATTATGTTGTATATTTATCTTGGTGTTCTAATGTTCGCCATAAAGAAATTTTAGCACTTTACCCGAATTTCTGATTCGAAAAAGCTGCACATTGATTCCAACTAAATATACATTGACCGTATTTCTCCCTGTTATATATAACTGAAGTTCTGACTCACTATGTGCTTAATTTGAACATTGTTGTCAACAAGAGGAAGTATTTTCTAACC
The DNA here is from genome assembly GCF_002113885.1 of Mizuhopecten yessoensis. Classification (NCBI taxonomy): domain Eukaryota; kingdom Metazoa; phylum Mollusca; class Bivalvia; order Pectinida; family Pectinidae; genus Mizuhopecten; species Mizuhopecten yessoensis. The sequence continues at coordinate 32,107 of NW_018405659.1, forward strand.
ATATCCTGCCTGTCCAGAACTTAATCTCACTAATGAGTCATTAACACGCATTTTCAAATAGCTATTGTGGAGACATTTCAAACATTTGTCCAAAAATAGAATTTTGAAAATGTGTTTTAATTGCTCTTTTTATGATCACGCTTTAAGCAATACATTTTTGTGTTTATTTTCAATGGAAAATCATTTTTTGCTGGTTTGATAATTAATTTGATTTGATAAATATGCGAGATGGAAGATCTATCTGGCTTTTAAGCTTATCATACTTTTCACAGCATGACTCAGTAGTGATCTATCAATATTGGTTTTTGTTGAGCTCTATGGTAAATATGTATGTAGTTGAGCTGCGTTCACGCTGGCTTCCGTTTCATCCATATATTGATATTTTAGAAATATAGTTATCGATCATTAAATTGAAGAAAGTTCTTGACCTATAACTGTGCTTTGTGTGTCTATCACCAATGAAGGAATATTGATGGAACAGCACTCGATCGATCTTTGAACGATTGATTTTAAGCAATGCAGTGTAATTTGAGACGGATTTCCAAGCGTCAAATTGAAAGAAATGTTAAGTGGGTGCATAAAAAAATCACCCAACACTGCATGCTTTCATAGTGCTTTGAATACTAACCTTAAATTGTTTGGTTGATGAGGTGAACATGCAATGCAAATTGAAGTGTATAAGTAAATGCAGTAACAAAAACATGATTAATTTTTTAAAAAACATGGTAAACACTGCATACAGTGTCGTTATCTTTCGGTGTAATGATAGTTTTTTTTTATGTCAGTTGCTGAATTGCTACTGCACTGTTGCTCGACTAGACCCAGTTTTGGTGTCCTGTTAAATCCATGGGCTGATCTAACCTCTACTGCGCAAATAGTCGTGACGAGTACGGTAGATATATGTTATATTGCTTCCACTTTTCATATAACATATTGGTGTCATAAGCGAGTTTGCCATTACATCGAGTAAACCATATAATGGAGCTGTTAAATGTAAAGGAGAATTTTAAATATGCTGACGGTACGAAACGTGAAAAAAATATGAAAGACATGTTGTTAACTATGTAACATGAATGAGGGAAGTGTGCTTCGACTGGGGACTGGGTCCGGGACTCGCAGCTTCCCACTCAGCCAATATCCCTTGTCAATCGTACGCTCAATACTAAGGTTGGTAACAGGAATCTCCGTAACAAAGAGCGGGGAAATGCACGGCCAGATCCTGTGCTCGTACCCGGGACCCTCCGAACCCTCCATTCTAGAAAGACGCTTTACCAGTGGACCTTTCTGGTCGTCGGTGATCGATCCAGTCAAGTTACATTACAATTCATATATATACACCATTTATACAACCTACCAATAGCATGATAAATTCATTATCACAGTTTGTCAGTGTCAGAATCCTTAATGAATGTAGAAAGAACGTCTTTTAGCTTCAGGTGAGGCCATGAACCAGCAGTAGTATCCACACACAGGTTTCCGCGTAAGAAAATAGTCCGTCAAAAACAAATTATTATAAAATTATGAACAAGTATAAGGGGGTTACAACACCATTTTATAGGGTAATGTGCGTATGAAAATGCAAATGACAAGACTATTGTTTTCAAAAAATCTGTTTACATAGTTTTAGGTTTAATGGTATTTCACCGTGCAAGTGGTGTATGTGTTGACATTTTCCCCTGACCGAGGATCTCGATGTTGTTTGGAAGACATGGTTGTTAGTTGACTATTTCCTGATTAGGGGACCACTAGTTTATAGGTAGTAGCATAAGATAACAAACAGTGTGTCACATAGTGTCGAGGTTTATTATAACAAATTCACATTCGCTATATAAGTTCAGGTCCGACAAGTGGCTACGTGTATCACAACGAGAGATCCGGGCTACTGCCAGCGACACCACAATGCACATTAATGAGTAGATAGACAAAATGTCGATAAACAAGGTAGACCATGACGTCGGTCACCAGCGATCGAACACGGTAAGCATATATTTAGACAAGACAGCCACTGACTCAGCATGATTAGAAACCATGTCAAAATGGATATCGTATAAGATCGGCTCCTGCTGTTTTTGTCGCTGTTCATACAGTATTGATTTGGTTTTTCCTCAGTTCCTGTCATTGTTTTCCTCTTATCAACTTTGAGCTCTGACTATATGGTAACGTGGTGACATGTCGTTTTTTTCACTTCTTCGGCATAAAATGAAGTCTCTGCGATAGTTAACCCTGGCTTAGTACTTAACTAGTGAACGGAGAACATTGTTTTCAAGCAATCAGGCTCTGTGCTATCGATAGAACTGTGGCATATACTTTTGGTTTGGTTGGTTTAATTTTGTTTAACGTCCTATTAACAGCTAAGGTCATCTAAGAACGTGCCTCCATGTGTGTAGTATATGCGTGCTTGCGTGTGTGTATGCAGGAGACAGGGTATGTTGGTATGCTTGCCTCCTTTAGATAGTACGGAAAGAATGTAATTTACTATATTAATTTTCGACGCTTGAGAAATTTTGATGAAACAGTTTTATGAGGATGTCATTCAAATGTCTGTCCATCAGTCATATTTTAAAATATTTTTTCTGATGTCTTCTGGGCTCCCGTAAACTGTTTTCTGGCGATATGGAATATCATGTTCCCGAATAATGTAATTTAAAGGTAATTAACAATCTCGTATACATGTATAGGCAATTAAGGAATTCAGCTTATTAGAAACGAAGAACGGTGTACATCAAATTGAAAGCAATGTCGTCATATCAACACAAGTAGTAGCTAGTGATGTTACGGAAAACACAGAACCTATGTCAAGAAGGAAAATTCCATTTCAGCATATTTCGGTGAGAGAGTTTTAGGGGAGTCCATCTTAACAATAGACAAATAACCACCATACATTGTTTCAGTAACAGATGCTTGCCAAAGCTCAATGATAAATATTTGTTGATTCTAAATTCTTAATCAAGATTTTCCCCCTGATTATTGAAACTGAAGTCATTTTCTGAGATGTAATATAATTACCCTACACAGAAATTGTTCGATTTATTTTAACACATATTGAAACAATTATAGTTTGAAAAATTCAACTTAAACTATCTTTAGATTAGTCTAGATCTATTCATCTATATGCAATGCTTCCCAGACCTGAGTAAAGTAGCAAAATACTCCACATTCACTGCTTTAGCTGACAGGTGAAATTGTAAATACAGGTGAAGTGAACGAACACTGCAGAAACATATTCATTGTTTTTAATCGTAACAATGGTTGTTTCTGTTTTGTTTTTATTATAATCCTACATGTAACAAAAATTAAACAAGTAATTGACAAAATGAAAGTTAACAACAATAAATAGCTATTCTAATCGAAAAGAGCTATAGCGGGTTGCTATGCCAATTTTCCAAAAGTTGTGATCCGCTTATGACGCGTCCTCGGGTATCTTATACGGGTAGCTCTATCGGAATTCTGTGTTTAAGAATAGGTGATTGTAAACAGACGAATTTAAGGCCGTGGCTATTAATACATGCGTTGCACGATACAGACTCAAAAAATGTTTATTTCGCGTCATACGCTGTATGTAACACAAGATCGTACAATCATTACCAACAAGTTTTAAAAAGAGATAATTTGTATTACTACTGCCTGCCTCATGCCGTTACAAATGTACCTGTTTACTTACAAAACACACATCTTGAATTTGTTCTTCCTTTACCTTTGAATGACAAAATTACATATGATTTTCAAATAGCATGTCTTACACGTGTATGCAATCCTTAGTTTACGCTACAGTCTTCCTGCACTTAAAACAAATGAAATTGTTCTCGCTAATGACTTTTCCCGCATTTTAGGTAATACATTTTGTTCATGTAAATATATGCGATAATAGCAGTTCAAATATATTTTGCTTGGCCTGTTTTTTTTTATTCTGACGCAACAAATACTATACATTTTGTATTTCAGCATCTTTTGATTGTGTTTTAAATAATCAATATAATTACTAGTGTCAATTTGAGGATAAAACAATTCACAAATATCATTTAAAATGATGTCGTATCTACAAAACGTAGCTGTACTGTACATGTGTACAGGGATTGGATGACAAATTAATCAATATGTATGTTATTAGAATATAAATAATAATATGTTCCATTGATTTGAAAAAATAGTGTATTATTTAATCAAGGAAAAATATCACATGCCTAAATATTGCAAAAAAAAAAGAAAGTTGAATCTGAACGTGGCGTAACGGATGTCCCCAGTAATTCGTGTACAATGTATGTGGTGTCGCCATCAGTCCGTGTATAGTGTTTGGGGTGTCCCCAGTAGTCCGTGTACAGTGTAGGTGGTGTCGCCATCAGTCCGTGTATAGTGTTTGGGGTGTCCCCAGTAGTCCGTGTACAGTGTAGGTGGTGTCGCCATCAGTCCGTGTATAGTGTTTGGGGTGTCCCCAGTAGTCCGTGTACAGTGTAGGTGGTGTCGCCATCAGTCCGTGTATAGTGTTTGGGGTGTCCCCAGTAGTCCGTGTACAGTGTAGGTGGTGTCGCCATCAGTCCGTGTATAGTGTTTGGGGTGTCCCCAGTAGTCCGTGTACAGTGTAGGTGGTGTCGCCATCAGTCCGTGTATAGTGTTTGGGGTGTCCCCAGTAGTCCGTGTATAGTGTAGGTGGTGTCGCCATCAGTCCGTGTATAGTGTTTGGGGTGTCCCCAGTAGTCCGTGTATAGTGTAGGTGGTGTCGCCATCAGTCCGTGTATAGTGTTTGGGGTGTCCCAATTAGTCCGTGTACAGTATATGAGGTGTCCCTAGTAGTCTGTGTACAAGTTTGCCGTGTCCCCGGTATTCCTTGAACAGTGTATTGAGTGTCCCCATTAGACAGTGTATGTCGTGCCACCAGAAGTCCGTGTACTTTGAGTGTATGGGGTGTCCCCTGTAGTCCTTGAACAGTGTATAGAGTGTCCCAAGTAGTCCGTTTACAGTGAGTGTTTGGGTGTCCCGATCAGTCTGTGTACAGTGAGTTCCGTGTAGCCCACGAACAATGTATGCGGTGTGCCCATTAGTCCGTGAACAGTGTATAGGCTGTCCCCAGTAGTCCGTGTACAGTGTATGGATTGTCCCCAGTTGTCCGTGTACAATGTATGTGTTGTCCCCAGTAGTCCGTGTACAGTGTATGGGGTGTGTCCAGTAGTCCGTGTACAGTGTATGTGTTGTCCCCAGTAGTCCGTGTACAGTGTATGTGTTGTCCCAAGTAGTCACTGTACAGTGTATGTGTTGTCCCCAGTAGTCCGTGTACAGTGTATGGGGTGTCCCCTGTAGTCCGTGTACAGTGTATGTGTTGTCCCCAGTTGTCCGTGTACAATGTATGTATTGTCCCCAGTAGTCTGTGTACAGTGTATCTATTGTCTCCAGTTGTCCGTGTACAGTGTATGTATTGTCCCAAGTTGTCCGCGTACAATGCATGTATTGTCCTCAGTTGTCCGTGTACAGTGTATGTATTGTCCCCAGTTGTCCGTGTACAATGTATGTGTTGTTCTCAGTAGTCACTGTACAGTGTATGTGTTTTCCCCAGTAGTCCGTGTACAGTGTATGTGTTGTCCCAAGTAGAACGTGTACAGTGTATGTGTTGTCCCCAGCAGTCTGTGTACAGTGTATGTGGTGTCTCCAGTAGTCCTTGTACAGTGTATGTGTTATCCCCAGTAGTCTGTGAACAGTGTATGGGTTGTCCCTATTAGTCCGTGTACAATATACGGGTTGTCCCAAGTACAATGTAGTTCGTAAAGGATGTCTAGATTAGTCTGTGTACATTGTAAAGGATGTCCCCATTAGTCCGTGTACATGTAAAGGATGTCCCCATTATTCTGTGTACATTGTAAAGGATGTCCCCATTAGTCTGTGTACATTGTAAAGGATGTCCCCATTAGTCTGTGTACATTGTAAAGGATGTCCCCATTAGTCTGTGTACATTGTAAAGGATGTCCCCATTAGTCTGTGTACATTGTAAAGGATGTCCCCATTAGTCTGTGTACATTGTAAAGGATGTCCCCATTAGTCTGTGTACATTGTAAAGGATGTCCCCATTAGTCTGTGTACATTGTAAAGGATGTCCCCATTAGTCTGTGTACATTGTAAAGGATGTCCCCATTAGTCTGTGTACATTGTAAAGGATGTCCCCATTAGTCTGTGTACATTGTAAAGGATGTCCCCATTAGTCTGTGTACATTGTAAAGGATGTCCCCATTAGTCTGTGTACATTGTAAAGGATGTCCCCATTAGTCTGTGTACATTGTAAAGGATGTCCCCATTAGTCTGTGTACATTGTAAAGGATGTCCCCATTAGTCTGTGTACATTGTAAAGGATGTCCCCATTAGTCTGTGTACATTGTAAAGGATGTCCCCATTAGTCTGTGTACATTGTAAAGGATGTCCCCATTAGTCTGTGTACATTGTAAAGGATGTCCCCATTAGTCTGTGTACATTGTAAAGGATGTCCCCATTAGTCTGTGTACATTGTAAAGGATGTCCCCATTAGTCTGTGTACATTGTAAAGGATGTCCCCATTAGTCTGTGTACATTGTAAAGGATGTCCCCATTAGTCTGTGTACATTGTAAAGGATGTCCCCATTAGTCTGTGTACATTGTAAAGGATGTCCCCATTAGTCTGTGTACATTGTAAAGGATGTCCCCATTAGTCTGTGTACATTGTAAAGGATGTCCCCATTAGTCTGTGTACATTGTAAAGGATGTCCCCATTAGTCTGTGTACATTGTAAAGGATGTCCCCATTAGTCTGTGTACATTGTAAAGGATGTCCCCATTAGTCTGTGTACATTGTAAAGGATGTCCCCATTAGTCTGTGTACATTGTAAAGGATGTCCCCATTAGTCTGTGTACATTGTAAAGGATGTCCCCATTAGTCTGTGTACATTGTAAAGGATGTCCCCATTAGTCTGTGTACATTGTAAAGGATGTCCCCATTAGTCTGTGTACATTGTAAAGGATGTCCCCATTAGTCTGTGTACATTGTAAAGGATGTCCCCATTAGTCTGTGTACATTGTAAAGGATGTCCCCATTAGTCTGTGTACATTGTAAAGGATGTCCCCATTAGTCTGTGTACATTGTAAAGGATGTCCCCATTAGTCTGTGTACATTGTAAAGGATGTCCCCATTAGTCTGTGTACATTGTAAAGGATGTCCCCATTAGTCTGTGTACATTGTAAAGGATGTCCCCATTAGTCTGTGTACATTGTAAAGGATGTCCCCATTAGTCTGTGTACATTGTAAAGGATGTCCCCATTAGTCTGTGTACATTGTAAAGGATGTCCCCATTAGTCTGTGTACATTGTAAAGGATGTCCCCATTAGTCTGTGTACATTGTAAAGGATGTCCCCATTAGTCTGTGTACATTGTAAAGGATGTCCCCATTAGTCTGTGTACATTGTAAAGGATGTCCCCATTAGTCTGTGTACATTGTAAAGGATGTCCCCATTAGTCTGTGTACATTGTAAAGGATGTCCCCATTAGTCTGTGTACATTGTAAAGGATGTCCCCATTAGTCTGTGTACATTGTAAAGGATGTCCCCATTAGTCTGTGTACATTGTAAAGGATGTCCCCATTAGTCTGTGTACATTGTAAAGGATGTCCCCATTAGTCTGTGTACATTGTAAAGGATGTCCCCATTAGTCTGTGTACATTGTAAAGGATGTCCCCATTAGTCTGTGTACATTGTAAAGGATGTCCCCATTAGTCTGTGTACATTGTAAAGGATGTCCCCATTAGTCTGTGTACATTGTAAAGGATGTCCCCATTAGTCTGTGTACATTGTAAAGGATGTCCCCATTAGTCTGTGTACATTGTAAAGGATGTCCCCATTAGTCTGTGTACATTGTAAAGGATGTCCCCATTAGTCTGTGTACATTGTAAAGGATGTCCCCATTAGTCTGTGTACATTGTAAAGGATGTCCCCATTAGTCTGTGTACATTGTAAAGGATGTCCCCATTAGTCTGTGTACATTGTAAAGGATGTCCCCATTAGTCTGTGTACATTGTAAAGGATGTCCCCATTAGTCTGTGTACATTGTAAAGGATGTCCCCATTAGTCTGTGTACATTGTAAAGGATGTCCCCATTAGTCTGTGTACATTGTAAAGGATGTCCCCATTAGTCTGTGTACATTGTAAAGGATGTCCCCATTAGTCTGTGTACATTGTAAAGGATGTCCCCATTAGTCTGTGTACATTGTAAAGGATGTCCCCATTAGTCTGTGTACATTGTAAAGGATGTCCCCATTAGTCTGTGTACATTGTAAAGGATGTCCCCATTAGTCTGTGTACATTGTAAAGGATGTCCCCATTAGTCTGTGTACATTGTAAAGGATGTCCCGATTAGTCTGTGTACATTGTAAAGGATGTCCCCATTAGTCCGTGTACATGTAAAGAATGTCCCCATTATTCTCTGTACATTGTAAAGGATGTCCCCATTAGTCTGTGTACATTGTAAAGGATGTCCCCATTAGTCTCTGTACATTGTAAAGGATGTCCCCATTAGTCCGTGTACATGTAAAGAATGTCCCCATTATTCTCTGTACATTGTAAAGGATGTCCCCATTATTCTGTGTACATTGTAAAGGATGTCCCCATTAGTCTGTGTACATTGCAAAGGATGTCCACATTAATCTGTGTACATTGTAAAGGATGTCCCCATTAGTCTGTGTACATTGTAAAGGATGTCCCCATTAGTCTGTGTACACGGTAAAGGATGTCCCAATTAGTCTGTGTACATTGTAAAGGATGTCCCGATTAATCTGTGTACATTGTAAAGGATGTCCCCATTAGTCTGTGTACATTGTAGAGGATGTCCCCATTAGTCTGTGTACGTTGTAAATGATGTTCCCATTAGTCTGTGTACAGTGTAAAGGATGTCCCCATTAGTATGTGTACATTGTAAAGAGTGTCTCCATTAGTCCGTGTCCTTGTAAAGGATGTCCCAATTAGTCTGTGTACATTGTAAAGGATGTCCCCATTAGTCTGTGTACATTGTAAAGGATGTCCCCATTAGTCTGTGTATATTGTAAAGGATGTCCCCATAAGTCTGTGTACATTGTAAAGGATGTCCTCATTAGTCTGTGTACATTGTAAAGGATGTCCCCATTAGTCTGTGTACATTTTAAAGGATGTCCCCATTAGTCTGTGTATATTGCAAAGGATGTCCCTATTAGTCTGTGTACATTGTAAAGGATGTCCCCATTAGTCTGTGTACATTGTAAAGGATGTCCCCATTAGTCTGTGTACATTGTAAAGGATGTCCCGATTAGTCTGTGTATATTGTAAAGGATGTCCCAATTAGTCTATGTACATTGTAAAGGATGTCCCCATTAGTCTGTGTACATTGTAAAGGATGTCCCCATTAGTCTGTGTACATTGTAAAGGATGTCCCCATTAGTCTGTATACATTATAAAGGATGTCCCCATTAGTCTGCGTACATTGTAAAGGATGTCCCCATTAATCTGTGTACATTGTAAAGGATGTCCCCATTAGTCTGTGTACAGCGTATGGGATGTCCCCCGTAGTCCATATACAGTGTTGAGAATTTAATATTTAATAACGTCCCAATGCTAGTGTTTAACTACAAGTACTACTGTGCTAATGTTTCTTTTATGAAAAGTTAAATTAATATGTTCAGAGATAAATAAAAAAACGAAAATATTTCTTTATCTTCCCGTGTATGCTGGCATACAGCAGTTCAAAATTTCGAAATGGAACTCTCTCGAATTTGATTTAACTGACATCACTTTTTTTCGAGATAGATTCAGTTACAATCAATTATAAGCATTTTATTTTTTGGGCTCTGGCCATGATAGTATAATGTATAAACTATGGCGCCTGTGTATTTATAGAGACGGAACTTCTTCAGGTCAAGAATGAGTGTCTAATAATATTGAGACAATTAGTCATGCAAGGCTTAATACCAGTGACGCGGTAAGAAGCCTGTGTATTACGAACACAGCGTCTTAGCCGAACCAGTAGGCTTAATTATAAATGTTGGTTTATTTGGGGATGCATGGATTTATACAAATTTTAATCATCTCTTTTGACAATAGCAATATCTTTAAATACAAATGGAATGAAAAGTGTACAAATATATTCCTTTCAAATATATCCAATATTCCAATATTTACCTGAACACACATGGTGGCAGTAATGAGAAGGAATGGTCGCTAGTTAAGTATATGGATTTCGTTCTCTATTGGAATTTTCACAATCGATAAAACCTGAGTGGCCAGTTCGTTTAGTGACCAGTGTGACGTAAAAAGAGTTGGACCAGGTGTTGAGTGGCGGTAGATATAGATTGGGTCAATACAACGATCTGTCTCTCTAACCTCACAGCTGAATCTTGCAAGTGATAATATAATATATTACTTCCAGTGTTCCTTCGCTCTTTGCCTAATACTAACACACTGACAGACATGTTTTGCGTTTATTTAAATTATATTTGTTTTAATTCTCTAACAATTTGGCAGAGATGAAACACCTGTATTCGCACTGAATCCGTATCCTATTGATTGTACAATTAAATGTTTTCCAGACAACGTTTTTCTCTGGCAGTGACCGTTCTCTGGAAGTTACCGCTCTTTGAAAGTGGTCCAAAGGGCACTGTACCCACAGTAGATCCTTGTACATGTATATACATTTTAGATTGTAACTTGTGCGTAGGACGATGATTGAAACACCTATATTCATTATGTATCTAGTCCTACTATCATTGTCTACACACGGTATATATAACGGATAGTAAATAGTCCTACTATCATTGTATACACACGGTTTATATAACGGATAGTAACCAGTCCTACTATCATTGTTTAGCCACGGTATCTAAACGGATAGTATATCGTCATAATACGTATCATTGTATACAAACGGTATATATAACGGATAGTAACCAGTCCTACCATCATTGTCTACACACGGTATATATAACGGATAGTAACCAGTCCTGCTATCATTGTCTACACACGGTATATATAACGGATAGTAACCAGTCCAACAATCATTGTCTACACACGGTATATATAACGGATAGTAACCAGTCCTACTATCACTGTCTACACACGGTATCTAAACGGACAGTATCTAGGCCTACTATCATTGTATACACACGGTATCTAAACGGATAGTAACCAGTCCTGCTATCATTGTATACACACGGTATATATAACGGATAGTTTCTAGTCCTACTACGAATCATTGCATACACACGGTATATATAACGGATAGTAACCAGTCCAACAATCATTGTCTACACACGGTATATATAACGGATAGTATCTAGTCCTACCATCATTGTATACACACGGTATATATAACGGATAGTAACAAGTCCTACTATTATTGTATACACACGGTATATATAACGGATAGTAACCAGTCCTACTATTATTGTATACACACGGTATATATAACGGATAGTAACAAGTCCTACTATTATTGTATACACACGGTATATATAACAGATAGTAACCAGTCCTTCTATTATTGTATACACACGGTATATATAACGGATAGTAACCAGTCCTACTATCATTGTCTAAACACGGTATATATAACGGATAGTATCTAGTCCTACCATCATTGTATACACACGTTATATATAACGGATAGTAACCAGTCCTACTATTATTGTATACACACGGTATATATAACGGATAGTTTCTAGTCCTACTACGAATCATTGCATACACACGGTATATATAACGGATAGTAACCAGTCCTACTATTATTGTATACACACGGTATATATAACGGATAGTAACAAGTCCTACTATTATTGTATACACACGGTATATATAACGGATAGTTTCTAGTCCTACTACGTATCATTGTATACACACGGTATATATAACGGATAGTAACCAGTCCTACTATCATTGTATACACACGGTATATATAACGGATAGTAACCAGTCCTACTATCATTGTATACACACGGTATATATAACGGATAGTAACCAGTCCTACTATCATTGTATACACACGGTATATATAACGGATAGTAACCAGTCCTACTATCATTGTATACACACGGTATATATAACGGATAGTAACCAGTCCTACTATCATTGTATACACACGGTATATATAACGGATAGTAACCAGTCCTACTATCATTGTATACACACGGTATATATAACGGATAGTAACCAGTCCTACTATCATTGTATACACACGGTATATATAACGGATAGTAACCAGTCCTACTATCATTGTATACACACGGTATATATAACGGATAGTAACCAGTCCTACTATCATTGTATACACACGGTATATATAACGGATAGTAACCAGTCCTACTATCATTGTATACACACGGTATATATAACGGATAGTAACCAGTCCTACTATCATTGTATACACACGGTATATATAACGGATAGTAACCAGTCCTACTATCATTGTATACACACGGTATATATAACGGATAGTAACCAGTCCTACTATCATTGTATACACACGGTATATATAACGGATAGTAACCAGTCCTACTATCATTGTATACACACGGTATATATAACGGATAGTAACCAGTCCTACTATCATTGTATACACACGGTATATATAACGGATAGTAACCAGTCCTACTATCATTGTATACACACGGTATATATAACGGATAGTAACCAGTCCTACTATCATTGTATACACACGGTATATATAACGGATAGTAACCAGTCCTACTATCATTGTATACACACGGTATATATAACGGATAGTAACCAGTCCTACTATCATTGTATACACACGGTATATATAACGGATAGTAACCAGTCCTACTATCATTGTATACACACGGTATATATAACGGATAGTAACCAGTCCTACTATCATTGTATACACACGGTATATATAACGGATAGTAACCAGTCCTACTATCATTGTATACACACGGTATATATAACGGATAGTAACCAGTCCTACTATCATTGTATACACACGGTATATATAACGGATAGTAACCAGTCCTACTATCATTGTATACACACGGTATATATAACGGATAGTAACCAGTCCTACTATCATTGTATACACACGGTATATATAACGGATAGTAACCAGTCCTACTATCATTGTATACACACGGTATATATAACGGATAGTAACCAGTCCTACTATCATTGTATACACACGGTATATATAACGGATAGTAACCAGTCCTACTATCATTGTATACACACGGTATATATAACGGATAGTAACCAGTCCTACTATCATTGTATACACACGGTATATATAACGGATAGTAACCAGTCCTACTATCATTGTATACACACGGTATATATAACGGATAGTAACCAGTCCTACTATCATTGTATACACACGGTATATATAACGGATAGTAACCAGTCCTACTATCATTGTATACACACGGTATATATAACGGATAGTAACCAGTCCTACTATCATTGTATACACACGGTATATATAACGGATAGTAACCAGTCCTACTATCATTGTATACACACGGTATATATAACGGATAGTAACCAGTCCTACTATCATTGTATACACACGGTATATATAACGGATAGTAACCAGTCCTACTATCATTGTATACACACGGTATATATAACGGATAGTAACCAGTCCTACTATCATTGTATACACACGGTATATATAACGGATAGTAACCAGTCCTACTATCATTGTATACACACGGTATATATAACGGATAGTAACCAGTCCTACTATCATTGTATACACACGGTATATATAACGGATAGTAACCAGTCCTACTATCATTGTATACACACGGTATATATAACGGATAGTAACCAGTCCTACTATCATTGTATACACACGGTATATATAACGGATAGTAACCAGTCCTACTATTATTGTATACACACGGTAGATATAACGGATAGTAACCAGTCCTACTATCATTGTATACACACGGTATATATAACGGATTGTAACGAGTCCTACTATTATTGTATATACACGGTATATTTAACGGACAGTAACCAGTCCTACTATCATTGTATACACACGGTATATAAGTCCTACTATCATTGTTTACAAACGGTATATATAACGGATAGTATCTAGTCCTACTATCATTGTCTACACACGATATATATAACGGATAGTATATCGTCATACTACGTATCATTGTATACACACGGTATATATAACGGATAGTAACTAGTCATACTATTATTGTATATACACGTTATATTTAACGGACAGTAACCAGTCCTACTATCATTGTATACACACGGTATATATAACGGATAGTAACGAGTCCTACTATTATTGTATATACACGGTTTATTTAACGGATAGTAACCAGTCCTACTATCATTGTATACACACGGTAGATATAACGGATAGTTTCTAGTCCTACTATCATTGTATACACACGGTATATGTAACGAATAGTTTCTAGTCCTACTATCATTGTATACACACGGTAGATATAACGGATAGTTTCTAGTCCTACTATCATTGTATACATACGGTATATATAACGGATAATTTCTAGTCCTACTATCATTGTATACACACGGTAGATATAACGGATAGTTTCTAGTCCTACTATCATTGTATACATACGGTATATATAACGGATAATTTCTCGTCCTACTATCATTGTATACACACGGTATATATAACGAATAGTAACCAGTCCTACTACGTACCATTGTATACCCACGGTATATATAACGGATAGTAACCAGTCCTACTATTATTGTATACACACGGTATATATAACGGATAGTATCTAGTCCTACCATCATTGTATACACACGGTATATATAACGGATAGTAACCAGTCCTACTATTATTGTATACACACGGTATATATAACGGATAGTATCTAGTCCTACCATCATTGTATACACACGGTATATATAACGGATAGTAACCAGTCCTACTACGTACCATTGTATACACACGGTATATATAACGGATAGTAACCAGTCCTACTATCATTGTATACACACGGTTTATTTAACGGATAGTAACCAGTCCTACTACGTATCATTGTCTACACACGGTATATATAACGGATAGTATATCGTCATACTACGTATCATTGTCTTGTATACACACGGTATCTATACCGGATAGTACCCAGTCCTACTATCAATCTATACACACGGTTTATAGACCGGATAGTAACCAGTTCTACTATCATTGTATTCACACGGTTTATTTAACGAATAGTAACCAGTACTACTATCATTGTATACCCACGGTATATATAACTGACAGTAACCAGTCCTACTAGCATTGTATACACACGCTATATATAACGGATAATAACAAGTCCTACTATCCATGTATACACACGGTTTATATAACGGATAGTATCTAGTCCTACTACGTATCATTGTCAACACACGGTATATATAGCGGATAGTAACCAGTTCTACTACGTACCATTGTCTACACACGGCCTACTATCATTGTCTACACACGGAATATATAACGGTTAGTAACCAGTCCTAATACGTATCATTGTCTTGTATACACACGGTAGATATAACGGATAGTATATCGTCATACTACGTATCATTGTATACACGGTATATATACACACGGTATACGGATAGTAACCAGTCCTACTATCATTGTATACACACGGTTTATAGAACGGATAGTAACCAGTCCTACTATCATTCTATACACACGGTATATATAACGGATAGTATCTAGTCCTACTATCATTGTCTACACACGGTTTATTTAACGGATAGTAACCAGTCCTACTATCATTGTCTACACACGGTATATATAACGGATAGTATCTAGTCCTACTATCATTGTCTAACAACGGTTTATATAACGGATAGTAACCAGTCCTACTATCATTGTCTACATACGGTATATATAACGGATAGTAACCAGTCCTATTATCATTGTCTACACACGGTATATATAACGGATAGTATATCGTCATACTACGTATCATTGTATACACACGGTATATATAACGGATAGTATCTAGTCCTACTATCATTGTCTACACACGGTTTATTTAACGGATAGTAACCAGTCCTACTATCATTGTCTACACACGGTATATATAACGGATAGCAACCAGTCCTACTACGTATTATTGTATACACACGGTTTATATAACGGATAGTGTCTAGTCCTACTACGTATCATTGTTTCACACGGTATATATAACGGATAGTATCTAGTCCTATTATCATTGTATACACACGGTATATATAACGGATAGTAACGAGTCCTACTACTTTTGTATACACACGGTATATATAACGCATAGTAACCAGTCCTACTATCATTGTATACACATGGTATATATAACGGATAGTAACCAGTCTTACTATTATTGTATATACACGGTATATATAACGGATAGTAACCAGTCCTACTTTCATTGTCTACACACGGTATATATAACGAATAGTAACCAGTCCTTCTATAACTGTATACACACGGTATATATAACGGATAGTAACGAGTCCTACTACTTTTGTATACACACGGTATATATAACGCATAGTAACCAGTCCTACTATCATTGTATACACATGGTATATATAACGGATAGTATCTAGTCCTACTATCATTGTTTACACACGGTATATATAACGGATAGTAACCAGTCCTACTCTCATTGTATACACACGGTATATATAACGGATAGTAACGAGTCCTACTACTTTTGTATACACACGGTATATATAACGCATAGTAACCAGTCCTACTATCATTGTATACACATGGTATATATAACGGATAGTAACCAGTCCTACTACGTATTATTGTATACACACGGTTTATATAACGGATAGTGTCTAGTCCTACTCCGTATCATTGTTTCACACGGTATATATAACGGATAGTATCTAGTCCTATTATCATTGTATACACACGGTATATATAACGGATAGTAACGAGTCCTACTACTTTTGTATACACACGGTATATATAACGCATAGTAACCAGTCCTACTATCATTGTATACACACGGTTTATATAACGGATAGTAACCAGTCCTACTATCATTGTTTACACACGGTATATATAACGGATAGTATCTAGTCTTACTATCAATGTATACACACGGTATATATAACGGATAGTATCTAGTCTTACTATCATTGTATACACACGGTATATATAACAGTCTTACTATTATTGTATACACACGGTATATATAACGGATAGTAACGAGTCCTACTACTTTTGTATACACACGGTATATATAACGCATAGTAACCAGTCCTACTATCATTGTATACACATGGTATATATAACGGATAGTAACCAGTCCTACTATCATTGTTTACACACGGTATATATAACGGATAGTAACCAGTCCTACTTTCATTGTCTACACACGGTATATATAACGAATAGTAACCAGTCCTTCTATAACTGTATACACACGGTATATATAACGGATAGTAACGAGTCCTACTACTTTTGTATACACACGGTATATATAACGGATAGTAACGAGTCCTACTACTTTTGTATACACACGGTATATATAACTAACCAGTCCTACTATCATTGTCTACACACGGTTTATATAACGGATAGTAACCAGTCCTACTATCATTGTTTACACACGGTATATATAACGGATAGTATCTAGTCCTACTATCATTGTTTACACACGGTATATATAACGGATAGTATCTAGTCCTATTATCATTGTATACACACGGTATATATAACGGATAGTAACGAGTCCTACTACTTTTGTATACACACGGTATATATAACGCATAGTAACCAGTCCTACTATCATTGTATACACACGGTATATATAACGGATAGCAAACAGTCCTACTATCATTGTATACACACGGTATATATAACGGATAATATCTAGTCCTACTACGTATCATTGTCTACACACGGTATATATAACGGATAGTATCTAGTCTTACTATCATTGTATACGCACGGTATATATAACGGATAGTATCTAGTCCTACTATCATTGTCTACACACGGTATATATAACTGATAGTATATCGTCATATTACGTATCATTGTCTACACACTGTATATATAACGGATAGTAACCAGTCCTACTATCATTGTCTACACACGGTATATATAACGGATAGTAACCAGTCTTACTATCATTGTCTACACACTGTATATATAACGGATAGTAACCAGTCCTTCTATAACTGTATCCCCACGGTATATATAACGGATAGTAACGAGTCCTCCTACTTTTGTATACACACGGTATATATAACGGATAGTATCTAGTCTTACTATCATTGTATACGCACGGTATATATAACGGATAGTATCTAGTCCTACTATCATTGTCTACACACGGTATATACAACGGATAGTAACCGGTCGTACTATCATTGTTTACACACGGTATATATCAGTAACCAGTCCTACTATCATTGTCTACACACGGTTTATATAACGGATAGTAACCAGTCCTACTATCATTGTCTACCCACGGTATATATAACGGATAGTAACGAGTCCTCCTACTTTTGTATACACACGGTATATATAACGGATAGTATCTAGTCTTACTATCATTGTATACACACGGTATATATAACGGATAGTAACCAGTCCAACTATGATTGTCTACACACGGTATATATAACGGATAGTAACCAGTCCTTCTATAACTGTATACCCACGGTATATATAACGGATAGTAACGAGTCCTACTACTTTTGTATACACACGGTATATATAACGGATAGTAACCAGTCCTACTATCATTGTATACACATGGTATATATAACGGATAGTAACCAATCCTACTATTATTGTATACACACGGTATATATAACGGAAAGTAACCAGTCCTACTATTATTTTATACACACGGTATATAAAACGGACAGTAACCAGTCCTACTATCATTGTATACACACGGTATATATAACGGATAGTATCTATTCCTACTACCTATCATTGTCTACACACGGTTTATATAACCGATAGTAACCATTCCTACTATCATTGTATACACAAGGGATATATAACGGATAGTAACCAGTGCTACTATCATTGTATACACACGGTATATATAACGGATAGTATCTATTCCTACTACCTATCATTGTCTACACACGGTATATATAACGGATAGTATCTAGTCTTACTATCATTGTATACACACGGTATATATAACGGATAGTATCTAGTCCTACTATCATTGTCTACACACGGTATATATAACGGATAGTATATCGTCATATTACGTATCATTGTCTACACACTGTATATATAACGGATAGTAGCCAGTTCTACTATCATTGTCTACACACGATATATATAACGGATAGTAACCAGTCCTACTATTATTGTATACACACGGTATATATAACGGATAATAACCAGTCCTACTATCATTGTATACACACGGTATATATAACGGATAGTATCTAGTCCTACTATCATTGTTTACAAACGGTATATATAACGGATAGTAACCAGTCGTACTATCATTTTTTACACACGGTATATATGATTCACAGTAATCTGCAATACTATTGTTGTCTACACACGGTATATATAACGGATAAAAACCAGTCCTACTATCATTGTATACACATGGTATATATAACGGATAGTAACCAGTCCTACTATCATTGTATACACACGGTATATATAACGGATAGTAACCAGTCCTACCATCATTGTCTACACACGGTATATATAACGGATAGTAACCATCCTACTACCATTGTATACACACGGTATATATAACGGATAGTAACCAGTCCTACTATCATTGTATACACATGGTATATATAACGGATAGTAACCAGTCCTACTATTATTGTATACACACGGTATATATAACGGATAATAACCAGTACTACTATCATTGTATACACACGGTATATATAACGGATCGTAACCAGTCTTACTATCATTGTCTACACACGGTATATATGATTCACAGTAATCTGCAATACTATTGTTGTCTACACACGGTATATATAACTCACAGTAATCTGACGTACTATCGTTGTCTACACAAGGTATTATCATTGTCTTCATATGATATATGTAACTGAAATAAACCAGTCCTACTATCATTGTATACACACGGTATATATAACGGATCGTAACCAGTCTTACTATCATTGTCTACACACGGTTTATATAACGGATAGTGTATATATAACGGATAGTAACCAGTCCTACTATCATTGTCCAAACACGGTATATATAACGGATAGTATATCGTCATATTACGTATCATTGTCTACTACTATCATTGTATAAACACGGTATATATAACGGATAGTATATCGTCATATTACGTATCATTGTCTACTACTATCATTGTATAAACACGGTATATATAACGGATAGTAAACAGTCCTACTATCATTGTATACACATGGTATATATAACGGATAGTACCAGTCCTACGATCATTGTATACACACGGTATATATCTACTACGTATCATTGTTTCACACGGTATATATAACGGATAGTAAACAGTCCTACTATCATTGTATACACATGGTATATATAACGGATAGTACCAGTCCTACGATCATTGTATACACACGGTATATATAACGTATAGTAACCCGTCCTACTAACATTGTCTACACACGGTTTATATAACGGTTAGTAACCAGTCAAACTATCATTGTCTACACACGGTATTTATAACGGATAGTAACCAGTCCTACCATCATTGTATACACACGGTATATATAACGTATAGTAACCCGTCCTACTAACATTGTCTACACACGGTTTATATAACGGATAGTGTATATATAACGGATAGTAACCAGTCCTATCATTGTATACACACGGTATATATCTACTACGTATCATTGTTTCACACGGTATATATAACGGATAGTAACCAGTCCTATCATTGTATACACACGGTATATATAGCGTATAGTAACCCGTCCTACTATCATTGTCTACACACGGTTTATATAACCGATAGTAACCAGTCCTACTATCATTGTATACACACGGTATATATAAAGGATAGTAACCAGTATATATAACGGATAGTAACCAGTCTTACCATCATTGTCTACACACGGTATATATACCTGACAGTTCCCTGTCCTACTATCATTGTCTACACACGGGTTATATAACCGATAGTAACCAGTCCGACTATCATTGTATACACACGGTTTATATAACGGATAGTAACCAGTCCTATCATTGTATACACACGGTTTATATAACGGATAGTAACCAGTCCTATCATTGTATACACACGGTTTATATAACGGATAGTAACCAGTCTTACCATCATTGTCTACACACGGTATATATACCTGACAGTTACCTGTCCTACTATATAACGGATAGTAACCAGTCCTACTATCATTGTCTACACACGGTGTATATAACGGATAGTAAACAGTCCTACTATCATTGTAAACACACGGTATATATAACGGATAGTAACCAGTCCTACTATCATTGTCTACACACGGTATATATAACGGATAGTAACCAGTCCTACTAACATTGTATACACACGGTATATATAACGGATAGTATCTAGTTCTACTATCATTGTTTACACACGGTCTATATAACGGATAGTAACCAGTCGTACTATCATTGTTTACACACGGTATATATGATTCACAGTAATTTGCAATACTATTGTTGTCTACACACGGTATATATGACTCACAGTAATCTGACGTACTACCGTTGTCTACACAAGGGATTATCATTGTCTTCATATGATATATGTAACTGAAATAAACCAGTTCTACTATCATTGTCCACACACGGTATGATTAACTAACGGTAACAAGCCCTATAATTATCTACACATGGTATACATACAGTTACCAGTCCTACTATTATGTCTACACACAGTAATATATCACTGACAAAAACAAATTCTACTATCATGGTCCACACGGTATGTATAACTGACAGTTACAAGACCTGCTACCATGTCTTCACACGGTATATATACCTGACAGTTACCTGTCCTACTATCATTGTCCACACACAGTATGTATAACTGACAGTTACCTGTCCTACTATCATTGTCCACACACGGTATGTATACACACGGTTTATTTACATAACGGATAGTATCTAGTCCTAGTGTCATAGCCTACATACGGTATATATAACAAACAGTAGCCAGTCCTTCTATCATTGTATACACACGGTATATATAACGGATAGTATCTAGTCCTACTATCATTGTATACACACGGTATATATAACGGATAGTAGTCAGTCCTACTATCATTGTCTACATACGGCATTTATAACTAACAGTAGCCAGTCCTTCTATAATTGTATACACACGGTATATATAACGGATAGTAACCAGTCCTACTATCATTGTCCAAACACGGTATATATAACGGATAGTAACCAGTCCTACTATCATTGTATCCACACGGTATATATAACTGACAGTTACCAGTCTTGCTATCATTGTCTACACACGGTATATTGTATCAAACAGTAGCCAGTCCTACTATCATCGTCCACACACGGCATATAAAACTGATCAGAACCTGTCCTACTATCATTGTCCACACACGGTATATATAACTGACAGTTACCAGCCCTACTTTCATTGTCTACCCACGGTTTGTATAACTGACAGTTACCAGCCCTACTATCATTGTATACACACATGGTACATATGTATACCTGACGGTTACTAGTCGAACTTTCATGGTTTACACACGGTATGTATAACTGACAGTTACCAGTCCAACTACCATGGTCTACACACGGTATGTATAACTGGCAGTAACCAGTCCAACTATCATGGTCTACACACGGTATGCATAACTGACAGTTACCAGTCCAACTACCATGGTCTACACATGGTATGTATAACTGACAGGGCTCATTCATGGCTAGTTGACGGCTAACTGACTATACTCCCAGACTTATATAGCTATAGCCCTCATTCTAAAGTTGAGCTTGTAAGAGTTGAGGGCTACCTCATTTGTATGGCAAATCGCCATATAGCCCTCAACTGCAAAGCTCAACTAGTGGCTGGCTAGTGGCTAGTTAAGCAATTCCAGTTAGCCATCCTATCACTTTTTCTGTATGGGTACACACGGTATATATACCTGACAGTTACCTGTCCTACTATCATTGTCTACACACGGTATAATAACTGGCAGTAACACGTCCTGCTATCATTGTCTACACACGGAATATATACTTGACAGTTACCTGTCCTACTATCATTGTCTACACACGGTATAATAACTGACAGTAACACGTCCTGCTATCATTGTCTACACACGGTATATATACCTGACAGTTACCTGTCCTACTATCATTGTCTACACACGGTATAATAACTGATCGTAACCAGTCCTACTATCATTGTATACACACGACATACATACCTGACAGTTACCTGTCCTACTATTATTGTATACACACGGTATGTATAACTAACAGTTACAAGACCACCTATCATGTCTTCACACGGTATATATACCTGACAGTTACCTGTCCTACTATCATCGTCTAGACACTATATGTATACACACTGTATATATACCTGATAGTAGCCAGTCCTATTAGTGACCGTCCCGCTATGATATAGTACTTTGATATCCACAAACCTTTGTGCCTTTTGTAATATTGATTTGTACATGAAAATGTTGCTTGGCTCAGGAACAATATATAATACAGAAAATCAATCCCAACGTAGCTGCTGCAGTGAAATAAAAACACTGCCTTAGCTAACGTGTTGTAATACAGAGGGTTGTTAGCGAAACATGGGTCGCTACCTTAGTATTATTTGTACACATTTCTCGGCAAAAGATGTGTTGAAATAGAGGAATCTAACTGTTACTCTTCGTTGAATTTTGAATGAGGGAAACTAATTATGTCTAGCTCAATCCCGCCTCGTGCCAGGCTTTGAACACGGCGCTGGATATTGATCGTAAATTCTATATGGCTCGCTCTCCACATACGATGTTTTAATGAGAAACAGCGACAACCGGCGAAGCGCCGTTTCTCAGCGCTTGTATTTCTCCGACAGCGGCAGGCTAGCAATGGATACTGACTACGAACGCACGCGGCTATTCGAGATCAACAGTAGGGAGGTCTACTAAGAAACACGACAGCATGCAAACAACTTCTTGAAACCGAAATTCATGTGATTCTACCGATTCTTTGGAAATATGTTTTAAATTGTTGTGCATTCGAGGAGAGCAATGGCTACCGGGTAAACAAGGGATGGATCTAAAGAGATATGTGAATACATTACTGAACACACACAGCTGGGATCCGTACGGTACTACCTTGTACACGGAGAATGACATGCATTAGCAACTGTCAAGGTATGGTTAGGATATATTCTATTGTCTTTGGGCCTGTGGAAGTCACGCTTTTCTAAACGATGTTTGTACTGTAATTTAACCTGTCTCTAAGATTTAAAACGGCGTAATTTCTTCATTTATTCTACATTTTTCGCCTAATACTGTTCACCTTAAATATTCAAAATTGTATTCCTTCAGAATTTTGATTTTATTACGTCATCCAAGGCGAACGTCATGGCTTCTGTTGCCGCCTGGTTGCCATTTGCCCGGGCATCGGCCATCGGGTGGGTGCCCGTAGCACAGAACCCCCTCCCCCAGCCAGTGGTGCGAGCGGAAAATAGGAGGGGAGACGAGAAACTCACGCTCAATATCAGTGGCAGAAAGTTCGAAACCTGGCGAACGACGGTGGAAAAATATCCGGACACTCTTCTGGGTTCCAATGAAAAAGAATTTTTCTTCGATGATGACTCAAAGGATTACTTTTTCGACCGGGATCCCGAATTTTTTCGACACATTCTTAACTACTACAGAACAGGGAAATTACATTATCCAAAACATGAATGCATATCAGCTTACGATGAGGAACTTGCTTTCTTTGGGATTATGCCGGACCTCATTGGTGACTGTTGCTATGAGGATTACAGGGACAGACGGCGTGAAAATACGGAAAGACTTTTAGATGATGCAAATTCGGAAAACGCGGACATTGACCCAGCCACTAACCTCAGGGAGCGGCTATGGAGGGCATTCGAGAACCCCCACGTTGGGACTGCAGCTTTGGTATTTTATTATGTCACAGGCTTTTTTATCGCCGTTTCCGTTATGGCCAATGTAATAGAAACCATACCATGTGGTCAGAAACCGGGGACGGACGAAACCCCATCATGTGGAGAACGTTTTGAAATCGCTTTTTTCTGCTTGGACACTGCATGTGTGATGATCTTTACGGCCGAGTACCTGCTCCGGTTGTATGCTGCACCCGACCGCTGCAAATTTATGCGAAGTGTCATGAGCGTAATAGATGTAGTTGCAATTCTTCCGTATTACATTGGGCTTGTTATAACAGACAACGATGATGTTAGTGGCGCATTTGTGACACTCAGAGTATTCCGAGTTTTTAGGATCTTTAAATTCTCTCGCCATTCACAGGGATTACGAATTCTTGGATACACTTTAAAAAGTTGTGCAAGCGAGTTAGGCTTCTTGCTTTTTTCGCTAACAATGGCTATAATTATATTTGCTACAGTGATGTTTTACGCGGAAAAGAATGTGACCAACACGCGATTTACCAGTATTCCTGCAGCGTTCTGGTACACAATCGTTACCATGACAACGCTAGGGTAAGTACTATAGTCAATATATGTATATATATTTATATAACAACCCCCTCATATCGCATACAGTACATATAGCTGTTAACGTACGTGGTTTCAGCATTGCTAATATTTTGGGACGTATCCCATCGTTTTAAGACAACGACATTTCTATGTACATTATACTCCATCCAGACCTAATCCGATTACCAAAGCAGTCTGGTTCGCCTTCATATTATATACATTGTAGGATAAAAAAAAAACAGAATGCTTTATGTTGCACCGATGCGTACGCACGCAGTCTTTATAAACATACGCCAAAACTACCGTTACACACACAATACACAGCGAAATGTCGTATTAATGCAAATATACCTAAAGCGATGAGACTATCATCCAATATCTGACACACGGAATAGTCTGACTAGAACAGGAAGGAAATTTCCTGACATAACTATCGTAAAAAAGTCTATATTTAGCACGCCATTTTGATCGATTCCTGGTTGTGTTGCGTCACGTGATAAATTTATTGTTAAGTGTCTGCAAAACATATTGATGTGGCAACGCTATGCATTCATGTCGCTAATTAAACTGTAATATAATGGGTTCCTATGGTAACATTTGATGAAATTTAATTGACAATTCCATGACAACAGGGCAATATACATCACCTCTATATAGTGACGTCAGAGTGACATCACACCAAAAGGTCAATGGATCACAATGGCGTCAGCAACATCTTATCATATGCATGCCATTTCTCTGTACGATTCTTACAGCGTATACTATATAAAATTATCCCAGCATTCATAATACTGTCGCGCTAACGAATGGCAAGAGTATATGCATATATATATGTCCTGGTCGATATTTACCGCTCATCGACACACATACACTATAAGACCATTAGATCATATGGGGCTTAAAACACCGCAGGTCTGTCGGTCACATTTTGGTCAAGTGGTCAGTATGGACACCAACTATGCGTCCAAAATAGATCTATAGACTTTATTATATCTATCTACAAGATCAGCCTATATTGCTATGCACCGGTTGACCGATAATTTTCAACAAAGGAATATTGATGTGGTGGAGCTACACAGGTTGTTGTAACAGTGCTGTATATATACAAGGTTTTAGGCTTCCATCGCTTCGTGCCAACCAGGTGGTTCGGCAACCTCCAAACTACGTGCACGTGCGCACGTGATAGTGAAGGAGGAGGAGGAGATGTACACCTTGATGCATGTGTACACATTGCGCATCATATACTCTAAACATCGCGACATTTTTTTTATATAATTGCATGTCGGTTAACGCACTTCATTTTACAACGTTGTAAGTTTCAGTTGTAGATATCATCGAAAGTTACATTATATTTCAATTGCCGTGTTGCCGTGGTTACCTGGACGCATGCTATATGAGTTAGTGTGTGCGGTATTCTGATTGGGACCCAAGTACGATCACTGGCTTGCATTACGAGGGATGTAGTACCGATGTGTACCAGGTTACTCTTAGAGAGGGGATGAGTGGAAGTGGATCAGCTAACAACCCCGTCATACGTTAGGTCCAGAATGCAATACATGCCGTGCATTGTCGGCATAGAGTTTAGGTGTACTAGCGCCCCGAATAGTGACTGGTTGAGATATTACCCCTCACGCTTATTACACTACTATATACACATATGATCGAACTACAGACATCATGAAAATCATGAGTTACATCTTAATCTGGTGGTTCCGGTTCCGCATTGGCATGACTTTGATGAACGTAATATGACTTCGGTTGATTTGACCTTGAGGTATACTTCATGTACATATGATATGTAATCAGTTTCATTTTGGTAACCTAGTGTTTTTAAATTGACATAGATATAGTTTGAAGAATGTATATATATATCACGTTGCTGTACATAGCACAACATATTACTTTGATGTATAAAGTATCATTTTGATGAACATGGTATTACTTTAGGTGTACATACAGTAAAAAAAAATTGATGACGTAAGTGTGTTCAAAATAAGGCAGGTACATGTACGCAGGGTATTGTGTAGCCTCACGATTTCACCTACAATCACCCAACCTCAAATCCCGACAACCAACCGCATCCAGACTGTTATCCATCATATCCACACCCTAAACCACACGCCACGCCCACAACGTCGCCACACACACACACAAACAACCCACAACATCACAACAAGTCCTGTCTGCAATGTCACCACAAGCCCAGACTACAACGTCACCACAAGCCCCGCCAACAACGTCTCAACAAGCCCCTCCCACAACGTCACCACAAGCCCCGCCCACAACGTCACCGCAGGCTCTGTTTCCAACGACGCCTCACTCACACCACATGCTCTGCTCACAACGTTCATGGCATTCCCCGCATTAAAGCACTAAAGCATTAACTAGATACCCGTTCACAGCCTACATCACACTCCCCATCTACATGTACAACTTCCTTCACCACATGCTCCGCCCAAAACGCAAATCATACACCCTGCCCCTCACACCCCCTACATACACTTCTTTCACCACACACTTCGCCCTCATCCTCCATCAAAAACACTCCGCCCTTTTGTCTATCATACACCCTGCCCGCAATGATCATAGCACAGGTCAATTTACAGCATATACTAAAATCCTCGCCCTCAGCATCAAGCAAAAGTACCCTTCAAAACCTACCCCACACCCCACAACCCACCCACAGCCTACACCAGACATGACCGTCACAACATCAACCAAATGTCTCTATTCACTTCTTTCATAATACCACCCTGTTATCCTAGGTATCCTGTATGTATAGTACATTAACGTCCCTCCTATAACCCACAAAAAACCATGACACTCGTCAGGTACATCATTCCACTACCACTACCTAGATTTCTATCACTCTTTCTATCCAGAACCTAAGTAAAAAATGTTCCTTTTCTGCCATCTCTCAAAACCTCCATGCCGCCCACAAGTCCATTGAACTTTGACTTCCAATATATATCATCGTCCATCCCAAGCAGAAATCCTATTACTGACATCCGTCACATATCTCCTCAGGACCTCCGTCACATATCTCCCTAGAACCTCCGTCACATATCTCCCCAGGACCTCCGTCACATATCTCCCTAGGACCTCCGTCACATATCTCTCTAGGACTTCCGTCACATATCTCCCTAGGACTTCCGTCACATATCTCCCTAGGACCTCCGTCACATATCTCCCTAGGGCCTCCGTCACATATCTCCCTAGGACCTCCGTCACATATCTCCCTAGGACTTCCGTCACATATCTCCCCAGGACCTCCGTCACATATCTCCCCAAGGCTTCCGGCGCCACACTACGACATCTAAATTTCCCGCTGGTAAAGTTAAAAATATATCAATTGAAAGTGTAAGATGGTTCAATATACCAAGAAAAGAGATGATGTGTAATGTTTATGTAATCTAGTTGACACAGATGACGAATTCCATTATTTATTGAACTGTACTAAAGGATTAATGCCCACAAGTATAGAAGAAAGCATATGTGTAAATATTACTTTGAAGACCAAACGCAGTTCGCTTGATTCATCTTCATAATCAACAATGAATTGATATCAATGCCGACATTTCTTATAGATGTTAACTAGATAATTCGTTACACTACTATCTATCCCGTTCAACCATGTAACACTACTCAACCATTTGTATGTTCATACTCTCTTCACTTAACTGTTGATGAGAATAAGATAGGTATTGGCACCACCGTGACTCCTACAACATCAACCACCTATACCATTCACGACTGCCATACATGGAATAACTATTTTCTTTATATCTATACATGCCAGTGTAAGATAATATGGCGCTTTCTTATATCTTTTATCAAGGCATATGTATCTATGATAATCGGTGTGGAATTGATAGAATTTTCCCCTGCCGGGAAGGTATGACGGAACAATCTTAGCCCGAAGGGTGATATTCTTGGTAGTCATACCCGAGGCTTGCTTCAAAGCCAAGAGTTATGCAGTCGAAAACCTCATCTCGAGGGTTGAGATTTCTCTGGCAAACCCTCAGCGTAGGGGATGCTTCTTTATCATTCCTCCTATCAATTATATATATCCCCATCAATGGTTATCAGCATTTGAAAGGATTTTCCTTCCTGATTCGCACGTTTTTTTCTCTCGTGTAAAGCAGATTGTGACGTCATATTTTCTTGTTTCCGTGAAGTCCTTTTTATTGTCCTCTGTTCGATTAAGTTAATATGACGTTAAGAATTATGTTTGCCTTTATGACTCGTATATCTCTTGAGCTATCCCATGCTTCTAGAGGGTGAAAAGCTGTTTTTTTCATCAGCTGCAACGGGAGACATGGGAAGGATGGGGAAATTCCCAGCCTCACCCTAAGGTGATACCCTGCACGCTTTATGTGACGTTACAATGAAAGCAATTAAAAGACGTCACATTTTACAATAAGATGACGTCATAATATAGATTGGTACTTGGCGTAAAAAGCAGTCATTTTCTCAAGAGCAATGCTTTTACGGGAAAACATATTATTTTTTAGATATACCTCGTGTTTTCTCTCATATTTAATCCTGAGGGATTGCGTCACTTTATTATTTTTCGCCACGACCTCATAACATGTTATATCAATGACCGGTATCACATATCTCGCCTAAATAGCCATCACATTTCCAATCCATTACCTCAATATGTATTACACCCTTGACAAACTTAATTTGTATCTCGCCCATTACCTCGCTTATCTGTCTTCCCTGACAAATACCCGTACTTTATCTCCCACCCTCTCCCCGACCTCTCCCCTCTCCAATCTGTCCCATCTTATCCTTTCCATTTCCTTTGTCCTTCCATATCCTCATTCCCCACCCAATTACGTACTCTTAACCCACCCTAATCCCAACCTCTATGCTTTCCAACCTTTACCTTCCTTCCCTCTCCTTTTCCATTTTCCTATCCTCCCTTCTCGCCCTTCCTAACGTCTCCTTCTTCCACTGGTGTCTATATCTACCTTACCCCTTCCATTCCAGCCTCCTTGAGACTCCCATATATACTATCTCCTTTTCCATTTCCCTATTCTAACACTCCAATCCCAATCCAATCTCTCACCCCAAGCCTTACTCCTCCTACTTGCCTTCTACTTTCCTTCCCCTACCCAAACCTCTTCTCTTCCGTTTTGCTACCCTACCCGTGTCTCCTTCTTCCCTCCCGGATGTCTTCCCTCCCACCCTGTCTCTACCACTTATTTACCCGCAAACCACACACTTTCCCTCCTCTTTCCCATCCTCCTCGATACTCCCCCTTCAACCTTCTCTTCTTCCGTTTCCCTATCCTACCTCCATCGTCCTCCAAACCCAAAAGCTCCCGCTATCTGACCTCCCCACTACCACCCTGGCCTTTTCCTTAACTCTTACCCCCTCCCCCCTTCTCAACCTCCCCGAGAAACTCTCTCCTACCCTCTCTCTTTCATCTATCCTCACCATCCCTTGGTTATTCTGTCTGTTAACAGTGGGATAATACTATATATCGATCGATTTGTTTAGGTATGAATTTAGTACCTGTCGTAGTATTACCTGTTATTTGTTCAATTAGCATCCGGTACCGTTACAGCGTGTATGTACCTGTGTCATACTGCTATCGACAGGTATTCATATCATTAATTGATAATTTACCAGTACTATGATCACGGCGAGGGTAATGGACCAAACATCACGCTGAGGAATAGATGTTAGTGCATTTTACAGTCTGCCAGGTAACAGATGCATCTATTGAACATCCTTAACTTATCGACATGTTCAAAAATAAATATAACCTCATTTATTTTTCATTTTTATAATAAAACACACAAAAAATCCACATTATTTGACATTCACTATTATTACATTTTAATTTATCATTTAGAAATACTATCTTTTTTCTCGCAAAGCCACTGAAAAATGCATTTACAAATTTGACGTAAAGTGAAGCCAAGCTAAGAAAGCTTAAGCGTTGTGCTAGGAATATTGATCCAGTGGGTTGTACCGTGTGGTATACGGTATATTTGTTACACGCTTAAAATGAGATGACTTATTTATTAATTATGTTACTCGCAGTATATGGATTAATATTTCAGATATGAAACATATGTTGAAATTGTCCCCATCCCCGTTACATTACTTACACGTGTTTACGTGTGGAACCTATAGGTAAAGCAGGGTGATGTAGTTTACACCAGCGAGTTTTTACTGTGGTACGTCACGCCGTACTGTCGGGGTATCATATATCACCACTATACAGCAGTCACCTATTAGTATCTGCTGCAGGGCTCCGACCAAGTACCATAGCAATAATGACAGCTGCCGCTGATTAGTACAATAGTATAAAACAGTACGGAGTTAGTCGTTGGTATAACGCCTACACCATCTTGATGTTATTCTTGGTTCTGAAGATCATGAGCCACAATCTGACTTACTGTGTATCGCATAATTAGTTTATCTTATATACTCTCGTCTCTATTCACTCTGTCGTTCTTCTACCACGTGTGTAGAAAACAATTATCTTCCCTTGTAATACACAACAGTTTTACAGAGTATATCACATTTTGTAGTTTACGTTTATGGAGATTACATCCCGTTTTATGACTTACATTCTGAAGTTTATGTCCCGTTTTATAACTTACATTCTGAAGTTTATGTCCCATTTTGTAATTGACATTTCTGAAGTTTATATCCCGTTTTGTAATTGACATTTCTGAAGTTTATATCCCGTTTTGTAATTGACATTTCTGAAGTTTATATCCCGTTTTGTAATTGACAGTTCTCAAGCTTATGTCCCCTTTTGTTATTGACATTTCTGAAGGAAGAAAGTTAGACCTGGATGAATTAAATCGCTATGTAGTAATCAACCACCTCTCATGTGAACGCCTTCCCCCAAATTCGATTGTTGTTTTCCTGATAATAATCATTTTTCATGAGGGCGAATATGGAGTGAAAAATGATTTTTCGTGGGAAAACAGCGAATCGTGTTTCTCTGCTGAAAGGGCGATACATATTTTATAAATACCGAACTGGAACACTTTCACTAGAACACTTTCAATAGAACACTTTCACTAGAGAACGCTTTCACTAGAACACTTTCACTAGAACACTTTGCACAACTCAGGTGTGGGTTTTCTTTTCAGAGAGGCTCCAAATAAGGGAAATATGACAAGGGAAAACTTGAGCGCATGCGGAAAATACGATGTTATATTTCTACGCCATGTGGTCAACATCATCCAATCGGACAAGCTGTTATAAAGGTTAAATCTCACAGTATACACAACCCTCGTGTAACACATAGCCCTCTGTTCTACTGCAAAACATAACTCCTCGTATAACACTTAACACATCAGCAATACTCACTCATTTAGAGTAATAAACAACCCTCTGATGTTAAACACTATCATCTAGTGTAATACACAATTTTCCTGTGTAATACATAACCATCATGTTACCTAGCTTCAACCCTCATGTTACCCAAAACCTTTACATTCATGCTACAAAACATTTCTCATGTTTCCCAAAACCCTTATGAAACCTCTGTCCTCATTTTAATGAACAGCCCTCGTGTAATACACAAAACCCGTATGTAATAGTAATCCCTGGTGTAACACCACACTTTCAATAAATGAATCACCGTATTATACAACTCCTTATGGCTAGTCGTGTAGGCTAGGGATATGATGATCTGGGATTGGAAACTGACAAAGCGAGCGCCACCTGTAGGTCGCTCAGACATTAATGGGTGTGTCAACAACAGACATCAAATCAATTGCTGGCTGTTTGGCACTCATTGTTGTATATTCTGTTTTCAATGCCACTGTGTCGGTCGTCTATGCCGCCATTGTTATTTCCTGCATATCTTGAGTCAGTAGCCAGGGGACGATGGCGTGACTAATTCGATATCCCATACAGAATCTACTAACTATCGTAGGGTCGATTTTCTAGTAAAGATATAAATATATATACATAAGTACAATATGTGATATGCCCTACTCTGTGCACCCTCACACACAAATATATATACATATTGCAATGTTACATAATGATGTCAGCTGTTCATATCATTATATGATATTGCTGTAATATGCATTGTAAAGATCTGATGATCTGCATGATATGCAACATACATGATGTACATTGTATAGCTGGGGAGTAGGATATATAATACATTGTTAAGTTAGGGAGATATGACATGTTACAGTAATTTATATATATATCTCGGCTGATGTGCTACCCAACCGAACGTGTATAGCTGAAATAGTATGTGTTATATGCAACACACTTTATATAGTTGGTATGGAATGTTATTTATGGCTATGAAGATATAGTATGTGACATATTGCTTAACTGACGATATCATATTTCTAACACAATGTATAGCTGACATTATTCAAACCGTGTAGCCAAGAATTATTACATATTGAACACATTGGTAGGCAAGGGAGATCTGTTACGCAACACACAGTGTATAGCTGACGTAATATGACGGGAAGCCGAGAGATATGGTATTTCACGTACGTTTATAGCTGGCATAGTATGACGGGAAGCCGAGAGATATGGTATTTTACGTACGTTTATAGCTGACATAGTATGACGGGAAGCCAAGAGATATGGTGTTTTACGTACGTTTATAGCTGACATACTAGTAACGTAACCTGTATACCTGAAAGATATGGTATTTTACACACTTTGTATTTGTTTCTCTTCGAGCGTTGTAGATATGACCATCACTTTTGAACAATGTTTTCTGTCTGCAGACAATGTTCGACCTGGCTCCAAGCCAATCCAAGACCCTATATTTCTTTCTTCATCGAACGACACAAGGCTTCTTTATAAGTCATCTTCTTTCTCCCTTTCCTGGTGGTTTCACACGACAACTCTCGCGATGGCTTGTGGGTCCATCCGGCTTTCATGCTATTCCATCCATCTGGAATCTTCGTCTCTGGACTTCTGCTGAAAGCGTTGTCATTGCCAATTCGTTGGTATACTTATGCATTGAAAACTGTTCTAGTCCATAATTTTTCTAGTATTCTAAAGCATTTTGGAGTACATCAAGCTTTCTGACAGATTGTCTGTACTCTATTATTCGGCAACATACAAGACGACCCCAAGACGCCGCTGTTGGAAAATCCTTAGTTTGTTTTCGATAAAATTCTAGATAGCCTCCACACGCTCCTTAGGATGTACTTCTCTGAAAAGTCTAACAATTCCTGTCTTAAACGTTTTCTCTTATATGCATTTTTTTAAACAGGAATTAATGGCATAGTAGAAAATGCAAATATAATTATATGTTCGTGTGTTCGTTTTAGTGCTATGATTGGTCAAAGACACCAATATAACATAATATGTGATTTCTGGTGAATTTTTGGTTTTGACCATTTGCAAAACAAATTCGTACAATTGCACAATATTTTCCAATTGTGTTATCAGAAATGTATATATGTTTGCAGAATTAATTAAAATAATATTTTCTTTTAAATTGTGAAAGTAAAATTTCTTAAACTTATTCTTTTAACTCGAAAAAGCGATTTAAGTTACCCATACGCGCCATTTTTCCCCTTTTTGTTTGCAGATTTAACACAGTTCTACTATAAAACATTTGTAATATCTAATGTCAAAAATTCTAAAGAGCTTCAGTTACACTTGATATGTAGAAAGACATACCAACTATGCATAATTTTCCACTTTGTTGTATAGGATTTTAATCATATTGAACATTATAAAATTACAAAGTAAAAAAACCGAACTTGCAACAATTAAAAATGTCGACACAATGACGATTTAAGTGATCAATATAATATCAAAAGAGGTGAAATTTTGGTTTTTCGTGAAGCGCAAAAATACATATGTTCAAAATGGCCAAAAAACAAAAACAAAAAAATCGATAAAACTTCGGCAAAATATGAACAAAAGAAATATTTACACGGATACCCTTAAAAAATCAAAATTATAAGCCAAGATGTTCCGAAAGAGTAAGAGTATTTGTTTTTGCTTTCACGACATTCTTCATATAAATGTAGGTCCATTCCAAGTAATGTCAGATCCTCAAGATAGGGAGGGGGCAGCGAACACATAACTACAATTCAAGGCACATTAATGAGCACAGCCACAATCATCGATCTTTATATCGCAGAAGGAAATAGAGAATGCTATTGTAATGATGGCGACACACATCTTCACCAACCCGCAGCTCCTGCGACCCGGTGTTGTAAATGTGTTTTTCGGCATTCGACAGCTATCAATGAAATTGTTATATTCTGATATAGCACCATCTTTCGTTGGGTTAATGGTTACCGTACTTTATACTAATACATGTACCAATCATATTCTGATATAGCACCATCTTTCGTTGGGTAAATGGTTACCGTACATTATACTAATACCTATCATATTCTGATATAACACTATCTTTCGTTGGGGTAATGGTTACCGTACGGTATACTAATACCTATCATATGCTGATATAGCACCATCTTTCCTTGGGTTAATGGTTACCGTTCTTTATACTAATTCCTATCATATTCTGATATAGCCCCATCTTTCGTTTGGTTAATGGTTACCGTACTTTATACTAATGCCTATCATATTCTGATATAACACTATCTTTCGTTGGGGTAATGGTTACCGTACGGTATACTAATACCTATCAGATTCTGATATAGCACCATCTTTCGTTGGCTTAATGGTTACCGTACTTTATACTAATACATGTACCAATCATATCTGATATAGCACCATCTTTCGTTGTGTTAATGGTTACCGTACTTTATACTAACACATGTACCAATCATATTCAGAAATAGCACCCTCTTTCGTTGGGTAAATGGTTACCTTACATTATACTAATACCTGTCATATTCTGATATAGCACTATCTTTCGTTGGGTTAATAGTTACCGTACTTTATACTAATCCCTATCATATTCTGATATAACACTATCTTTCGTTGGGTTAATAGTTACCGTACTTTATACTAATACATGTACCAATCATATTCTGATATAGCACCATCGTTCGTTGGGTTAATGGTTACCGTACATTATACTACAATGTAATACCTATCATATTCTGATATAGCACCATCTTTCGTTGGGTTAATGGTTACCGTACTTTATACTAATACATATCATATTCTGATATAGCCTCATCTTTCGTTGGGTTAATAGTTACCGTACTTTATACTAATACATATCATATTCTGATATAGCACCATCTTTCGTTGGCTTAATGGTTACCGTACTTTATACTAATACATATCATATTCTGATATAGCACAAACTTTCGTTGGGTTAATGGTTACCGTACATTATACTAATACCTATCACATTCTGCATATCATTCATAGGCGATTAAGAGACGAATCTTGAAAAGTGACTGACTTAAAAGAATATGGTGGATGTTCATTGTATTTACAATGTATATGACCTTGAACTTGCTACCTGTGCGTTACCTAGTCCGTGGTAAGATTTATACCGCATTTGTAATGAATTGTTATCATATAGGGCATAACAAATGTCCTCCGTCATAGTCAAATTGCCTTCAAACTTTACAATTGAACTCAACATAGAAATGTGGAGAAAGGTGAATGGTTATTTGGAACTGGCCATTTGTTTTAAACATCAATAAGGTCTGTGATGAACACTGTTTGATTAGCACATACCAGGCGATAAGGTAGTGTGTATGCACGTGCCTTACGTTAAGAATACACGTGTAGTAGGTTAAAATCTTTGCCAAGCAAAGAGTAGCCGTGAACCAGGACAACCCAGCATCAATTAGCCGTGCTTATTTGGAGAGCCATATGTTCTAGACTACAATCACCATCACCTGTGGTGTTGTGCATTTTCAGGGAAAGACCACGTATTCTTACTATGTGTACTAATAATGAGGTTATTACCGAGGTAGGTAATACAAAATACCCACTGACCATGACGTGCTCCTGCCTCCGACAATACAATTGACATAATACAATCACTCTGATATTATGTACCGTGTGTAGGTGTAGTACTCGTGAACATGTGTTTAACACTTGTTACAGTAAAGATGTGTTATACACAATATATGTGCAATACATGTACATTGTATGTTATATACGTGGATATAAGTTTTGCACATGTTTACATTATGTTATTCACATACACTTACATGTATAAAGGTTATTACATGTGTATTTTTGTTATACACGAGAATAAATGATTAACATGTGCATATAAATTGTGTTATACACGTACATATCAGCTTAAGAATTTCATATATAGTAATTACTATACATGTGTATATGTGTTATACACGGACATAATTGTATACACGTTCATATGTGCTAAACACGCGTATAGGTTTTATACATGTGATGTGTAATACAGGGACATACGTGTTACACCAGTATAAATGGGCTACACGCACACATATGTGCTATACACGTGTATAGGTTTTATACAGGTGATGTGTAATACAGGGACATACGTGTTACACCAGTATAAATGTGCTTCACGTACACATATGTGCTATACACGTGTACAGGTTTTATACATGTGATGTGTAATACAGAGACATACGTGTTACACCAGTATAAATGTGCTTCACGTACACATATGTGCTATACACGTGTATAGGCTTTATACATGTGATGTGTAATACAGGGACGTACGTGTTACACCAGTATAAATGTGCTACACGCCCACATATGTGCTATACACGTGTATAGGTTTTATACAGGTGATGTGTAATACAGGGACATACGTGTTACACCAGTATAAATGGGCTACACGTACACATATGTGCTATACACGTGTATAGTTTTTATACATGTGATGTGTAATACAGGGAGATACGTGTTACACCAGTATAAATGTGCTACACGCCCACATATGTGCTATACACGTGTATAGGTTTTATACAGGTGATGTGTAATACAGGGACATACGTGTTACACCAGTATAAATGTGCTTCACGTACACATATGTGCTATACACGTGTATATGCTTTATACATGTGATGTGTAATACAGGGACATACATGTTACACCAGTAAAAATGTGCTATACGTACACATATGTGTTATACACGTCCATACAATGTATCTGTTATGTCACAGGCGACATGCAGAATACACGAAA
Source organism: Mizuhopecten yessoensis (assembly GCF_002113885.1). Taxonomy (NCBI): domain Eukaryota; kingdom Metazoa; phylum Mollusca; class Bivalvia; order Pectinida; family Pectinidae; genus Mizuhopecten; species Mizuhopecten yessoensis. The sequence continues at coordinate 70,835 of NW_018405659.1, forward strand.
TTTGTCATGTACATTAATTGAATGTATATTGTAATAAAATATGTATAGATTGTATGCTTCATTCACTATGTTCATGTGTATATACTGTTATACATGTTGTATATTATATACTTATGTTACAAGTCATGTTTATAATCTGATACGTTTTGTGTGTGTATTGTAGCCACATGAATAGTGTTATGTTAATAACCCGGAATACATGTCATCCGTTGCTCACTATCATTACAGTATACACATATATACGGTGAATAACAATTAACATATATTGTATACACGGTGTTAATACATTGTATCAACACAAGCCGAATATCACCCAACAAATAAACACCGTGTGTACCATTTAACACATACACACGGTAAATATCAGTTAACACATACACACGGTAAATATCAGTTAGCACATGCACACGGTAAATATCAGTTAACACGTATGCACGGTAAATATCAGTTAACACATACACACGGTAAATATCAGTTAATACATACACACGGTAAATATCAGCTAACACATACAGACGGTAAATATCAGTTAACACGTTCACACGGTAAATATCAGTTAACACGTATACACACGGTAAATATCAGTTAATACATACACACGGTAAATATCAGCTAACACATACACACGGTAAATATCAGCTAACATCATCAAACTTCATCAAACATTGTTTCCTCCAAAAAGGAGATATTTGTGTACAAGAAAAAAGCAAAAAAGTACAAATAAGGACAGAAGATGTAGTGGTAGAGCACAGCTAAATAACTGTGTCTTCTCGAACGCAAATAAAAGTCTTTGTCATGGTATCTTACCTCAGTCCATTCTCGTGAGTTCGTGAAGCGCACACGACAAAGTATGATGCATGCATCAGAAACAAGGTGTGTAAATGATTACACACAAACACAGTGTATAACTGCTTTAACTGCTTAAACATATGCACTGTGTTGAACACATATACAAAGTGTATAACAGCTTAAACATATAGCGGGTATTCAATAGTAATCAAATATACTTGTACACGATGTGTTAAAAAATGATATATAGACGGGGTGTATAACAGCTAACGAGAATACATTGTGTAAAACAGTAAGCACATACATTATGTGTGTAACCGTTGAAACATAAACACTGTGTACAAGTTTACACGTATACACCGTGTGCATAACAGTTAACACATATACACTGTGTGTATACAAGTTTACATATATACATTGTGCGTATAACAGTTAACACATATACACTGTGTGTATACAAGTTTACATATATACATTGTGTGTATAACAGTTAACACATATACACTGTGTGTATAACAGTTTACATATATACATTGTGTGTATAACAGTTTACACATATACACCGTGTGTATAACAGTTAACACATATACACCGTGTGTATAACAGTTAACAAATATTCGCTGTGTGTATAACAGTTAACAAATATACACCGTGTGTATAACAGTTAACACATATACACCTTGTGTTTAACAGTTAACAAATATGCACTGTGTGTATAACAGTTAACAAATAAACACCGTGTGTATAACAGTTTACACATATACACCGTGTGTATAACAGTTAACACATATACACCGTGTGTATAACAGTTAACGAATATACACTGTGTGTATAACAGTTAACAAATAAACACCATGTGTTTAACAGTTAACACATATATACTGTGTGTATGAGTTTGCACATATATACACTGTGTATAACAGTAAACACACATACACGGTACATAACAGTTAACACATATACACTGTGTGTAACAGTAAACACACATACACGGTACATAACAGTTTACACATTAACATTTAACACATATACACGGTAATACCAGTTTACACATATATGTATCGTGTGTATAAAAGTTTACACATATACAGTTTTCACATTGCACACGAATTCGTGTTGTTTATTAGTTAACACTAAAACCGTTGTCTAAAACCAACACTTGGTGCAACTAAATAGTGTACTATCCTTATCTATGGTAGAAAAATGTATACTACAACCGTGTGAACCAGTGCTTTCGAAAATATGAATGAGCCAGAATCTCAGCTATTGTTCCACAAAACACGGGTTAATTCCTCCGTCCTTCAGCCGAGTCAATTTGACCGGTAGATCAATTGACCCAACGAAACTATTAATATGAATACTTCACCGGTTCCTACTTTTTGACGAAATAAAACAAGTAATTAGTTATGGTAAAACGTGATCCTGGACAATGAGCTATGGGAACAAATGCACGACCAAGAATAAATGACGTTTTTAGCTCACCTGGCCCGAAGGGCCAAGTGAGCTTATGGCATGGTCCGTCGTCCGTCCGTCGTCAACATTTTACTTTAAACAACTTTTTCTCAGTAACCAAAAGGCCTAGGGTGATTATATTTGGCCAGAAGCATGCTGGGATGAAGGTCTACCGAGTTTGTTTAAATAAATGACCTTGATTTATATTCAAGGTCACAGGGGTCAAATATGTTTAAAACCTTTAAACGACTTCTTCTGAATAACCAAGAGGCCTAGGGTGCCTAAATTTGGCCAGTAACATGCTGGGATAATTGGCTACCACGTTTGTTCAAATTCATACCTTTACTTATATTCTAGGTCACAGGGGTCAAATATGTTTAAAACATTTAAACAACTTCTTCTGAATAACCAATAGACATTGGGTGCAAAAATTTGGCCAGTAACATGCTGGGATAATTGGCTACCAAGTTTGTTCAAATAAATGACCTTGGTTTATATTCAAGGTCACATGGGTAAAATATGTTTAAAACCTTTAAACAACTTCTTCTGAATAATCGAGAGGCCTAGGGTGATGAGATTTGTCCAGTAACATGCTGGGTTGAAGAGCTACCAGGTTTGTTCAAATAAATGACCTTCACTTATATTCAATGTCACAGGGGTCAAATATGTTCAAAACATTTAAACAACTTCTTCTGAATAACCAATAGGCCTAAGGTGATGATATTTGGCAAGTAGCATGCTAGGATGAAGGGCTACCAAGTTATTTAAATAAAAGATCTTCATCCATTTTCAAGGTCACAGGGGTCAAATATGTCTAAAACCTTTAAACAACTTCTTCTGAATAACCCAAATGCCCAGGGTGATGATATTTGGCCAGTAGCATGCTGGGATGAAGGGCTACCAAGTTTGTTCAAATGAATTACCTTGACCAACTTTCAAGGTCACAGGTGTCAAATGTCTTAAAATCTTCAAACAATTTCTTCTCAATAACTAAAAGGCCCAGGGTACTGATATTTAGCCTGTAGCAATTAGGGCTACCAAATTTGTTCAAATGAATGACCTTGACCCACTTTCAACCTAATGTCATTGTTTGTCATTCACGGTCACACTGATATTCTGCCTGTAGCTGTATTTTAGTCCACTTTTAAGATTACAAGTGTGAGATTAATACCAAGTGAGCGATGAAGGTCCATTGGGCCTCTTGTTGTTAGTACACATGTATATTTGATCCTCAGTTCTTGTTAGCACACGTGTACATTTGACCCTTAGTTTGTGTCAGTACACATGTACATTTGACCCTTAGTTTGTGTTAGTACACATGTACATTTAACCCTTAGTTTGTGTTAGTACACATGTACATTTGACCCTTAGTTTGTAATAACACACATGTACATTTGACCCTTAGTTTGTGTAAGTACAAATGTACATTTGACCCTTAGCTTGTGTCAGTACACGTGTACATTTGACCCTTAGTTTGTGTTAGTACACATGTACATTTGACCCTTAGTTTGTGTCAGTACACATGTACATTTGACCCTTAGGTTGTGTTAGTACACGTGTACATTTGACCCTTAGTTTGTGTTAGTACACATATACATTTGACCCTTAGTTTGTGTTAACACACATTTACATTTGACCCTTAGTTTGTGTCAGTACACATGTACATTTGGCCCTCAGTCTGTGTCAGTACACGTGTATATTTGACCCTTAGTTTGTGTCAGTACACGTGTACATTTTACCCTTAGCTTGTGTAAACACACATGTACATTTGACCCTTAGCTTGTGTCAGTACACGTGTACATTTGACCCTTAGTTTGTGTTAGTACACATATACATTTGACCCTTAGTTTGTGTTAACACACATGTACATTTGACCATTAGTTTGTGTTAACACACATGTACATTTGACCCTTAGTTTGTGTCAGTACACGTGTACATTTGACCCTTAGTTTGTGTCAGTACACGTGTACATTTTACCCTTAGCTTGTGTAAACACACATGTACATTTGACCCTTAGCTTGTGTTAGTACACGTGTACATTTGACCCCTAGTTTGTGTTAGTACACGTGTACATTTGACCCCTCGTTTGTGTTAGTACACATGTACATTTGACCCTTAGTTTGTGTTAGTACACGTGTACATTTGACCCTTAGTAGTACCAGTTTCATACTTATAATGGCCAAATCATTGCTCCATAATACAATGTTGTTTCAGTTTTTGAAATGAACATATAGTTTAGAGGTCGTGTCAGTTTGCACACATGTATGTATTACACTATCGTATATTCTTACATATGTAAAACCGAACGTTTTATGTACGTGTACATGTTTACACAGAAGGCAATGGAGATATGGGTTTGTACTGCTTGACCTTTCTCGCATGGTATCTACACTGAATATATAAAATTCCCCCGCAAACATTTTGTGGCAAATCTTGATCTGACTATATGATCTTTTCTGTGAAATATCTAACAATAAATATAAAAAAAAAATCTGCAAAATATCTAATACGAAAAGATTATTTTTCTGTTAAATACTTAATAAGAAAGTATGATATTTCTTGTTGAGTATCTAGCATAAAAGTATGACTGTTTTCGGTGAAATTTCTGATATGGAAGCATGAATATTTTCCTGTTAAATATCTAAAATGAAAGTATGATTTTTTTTTCTGTAAAATACCTAATATGAAAGTATGATTTTTTCCTGTTGAATACTTAATATGAAAGTATGAATTTTCTGTAATGTACCTAAAATAAAAGTATGATTCATGTAGTTTATTTGAAAGTATGATTTTTTTTTGTTTAACATCTAATATGAAAGTATGAACATTTCTGCTATATAACTTATCTGAAAGTGTGAACTTTTCTGTTAAATAGCTAATCTCAAAAGTGTCTGAACACCTTTGTCAAAGCTAACCGCTGTTCAACTGTATAGCCACCCGAACAGCACTAGGATATAGTTAGAATTAATTTATTATCTAAATTCTCAGTTATGAAGATAATTATGGTTCACTTAGAAAATATCTACTCTGAATGTTTGACCATCGCCACAAAGTTCTAATGTATGGATATGGCATTAAAGTTCTACCATGGATATATATTAACAAAATTCTTCTACTATATTAATGATATAATAATTTGAGGTTCTTATATACCGCTTTATCACAACCTTCTTTGTAGGTCGTCTCAAAGCGGTTCACACATTATTATCCGTGGTTATAGGGCCTTTGCAACCAGGCGATAAGCCGGTGCTGCCATTTCGGCGCTCACAGCTAGCATTCAACAATTCTAGCACTGCCCAACCATGTACTCATTTACAGCTGAGCAGACTGGAACAAGCGGAGTAGAGTATCTTGCTCAAAGATACAACACAGTGCCGTGACGTGACTCGAACCCGCAACCCTTAGGTCACGAGCCCGGCGTCCTACCACTAGACTACAATGCCTCCTATATTTCTTCGAAAGTATGACCATCGTAAGAATTATTTACTCTGAATGTATGAGCATCGCTACAAAGTTCTACTATGCATGTATGGTCATCTTAATAAATTTCTACTATAAACTACAATTGTGACAAATCTCTTTTCTGGCTGATCTATGGCAACTTAACATAGGCCGTCTCGGACACTTCAAACGTGTCTTTGGCAAAGCTCTACCCTGAATATATCATCATCTTACCATATGTTTTAATACAAATAATGTCGTCTAATTTTAGATGTTTTCTCCTGATCTAGTCTGTGGTATATATAGAAAGCAAATGCTGCCATGGAATGACATTATACAGATTGGTGCGTGTAGATGGTAGCACGTACGGTTGTATATTATAGTAAGGGAAGGTTATACATGATTTATTTATTTAAACTTTTCTCACCTCAGTATTCTAATTAGTAGTTTATAACACAAAGCTAGTTACTTAACAGGTCGCAAAAATGACCGTACTCACGATCGAACCAACAGAACGGTGAACCCTAACGATGACGGTAGGAGCGTGGTTGAGCTCTCTAGGAATTAAGCGCTTTGGCCCACCAGGCCGTCTCGGTAAGTCTGAGAATTTTCTGTATATACACACAACAAACGTCTATAATGAATTAAGTTTCCACCTTGCCATATCCAGGTGTATATGTCCATGACTAGCTCAAAGCGCATTCCTCAGTTAACGTGTTACCAGCTTTTCACGAATCATAATAGTACCCCAAGACGTAGCGGTCTGCTGGAAAATTATTGTGCTCTACTTAATACGTAGCCGTCTGCTGGACACTTATTGTGATATACTTAATACGTAGCGGTTTGCTGGACACTTATTGTGCTATACTTAACACGTAGCGGTCTGCTGGACACTTATTGTGCTATACTTAACACGTAGCGGTTTGCTGGACACTTATTGTGCTATACTTAATACGTAGCGGTTTGCTGGACACTTATTGTGATATACTTAATACGTAGCGGTTTGCTGGACACTTATTGTGCTATACTTAACACGTAGCGGTCTGCTGGACACTTATTACATGCTATACTTAACACGAGGAGCCGCTTCCCATAGGAATATACTATGTAATGTGTATACCACAGCGCCTGGGAAATATACCGTGTGTCCGTTCTACCTAATCTACACACGCCAAAGTACTCATCATTCTACCTATTGTCAACCTGGATGCGTAAACATCGCAATATTTGAAACCCAAAACATATTTGGGGGGGGGGGGGGGGGGATAAAAAAGATAATCTCAAGGCTCTACTAAAAGCCTATGCTATCAGTATAGGGACGCAGCCTTTATCTACTACAAACACTTCTTCAATGTATTGTTTTAACATAAATGATTATCAAGATGGTCAACACAAAACGTGTCTGTAAAATGATTTCGTTGATTCTTTTCGTGTTATTTTCGCACGATTATCATTATACACTAAATTATGACTGCCAGACAATACACATATATCCTTAAGATATTAATAAAAGCATTATATCTTTTTGTATATTGTATAACACGAAACTTGTGTATAAACATTCGTGGTTTTCAAATACAACGAATAAGAATGATACACGTGTTGTCTACTGTTTGTTAATATAGAATATCCTTGAAAGTTTGTCCACGAAACGATAGTTCCAACGAACATTTCGTGTTATACTTGTTACTTATATATTCACACACATGAAAGTGTAATGCCAATTTGATCTTCGCATTCAAATGAAATACTTACAAATATTGTCATATATATGCGATGATATGGTGGCATATTTCTGCCATTGACGACTAAGGAGTTACTTATGTCGACATAATTTTTCTTATGTGTTTTAGTTCAACTACTGTTTTACATTTAAATTGTTATAGTTCTGATGACGACACATATTATGTGCTGTTACTAGTAAACGTAATTTTGATTAGGCCTTTACACCCAGTGCGATGTTGTCATGGCCACCTTCACCTATTGATACTGTAACTCTTCTACCATGGCCGGACTCGTGTGTTCCTTGTGGAATCCGTCCATTGGGTAACACAGAACTCCGCTGGACTCTTTGCACGGACGCTAGCTCTCCCACTATCCGTAGATTCTAATAAGATATCACTAATCTGTATTGTAGGGTTACAGATGCACATGATTTTCTACATTTTTACTCTAACCACGGTTATCACACTTGAAGTTATATATCGCCATCGTCATTGGGAAGTAAGCTCAGAGTGCTAGAATTGGACAACTAAAGCAATACCTTAAAGCTAAATATTATCCTTCTGTGGTATAGAACATGGCAAACGTAAAACTATTGAAAAGGGTTCCTTTATCCGTCAGCAAACACTAAAGGATGAATCAAAGTTAAATCCATTTGTTTCTGTTTTCAATCGATGGCATTTCAATATGTTTTCTGTGATAAAGAACAAATTTAAAGATCCTATTTTAGTTATACATTACCTTTTTCACATGGACATTGTTTTAGTTCAACCTAATGTAGATTCATGTGCAAAAGGTAGAGCAAACTGCAGAGAGGAAGTTGTCCTTTCGCGACTACGCATAGGCATACCTACATCACACATAGCTATTTGCATGGGGAAGACCAACCTTGTTGTCATGCCTGTAATCAGTCATTTACAATCAAACACTTTATGATTGAATGCGCTGATTTCAAACAAACACGTGACAGTTTTTATAATGTACCCTCTATGAAACGTATATTCGATACAGTTTCTGTGCAATCAATCTATGATTATTTACATTTAATTAATCTCTATAATAGTATATGATATATTTTATAAACAATTCGTTTGCTATTGATATATTTTATAAACAATTCGTTTGCTGTTGATATATTTTGACATATTTACACATTTTAACATACTTTATAACATACAAATATGACAAATGTGTATCGATATAACATACTACAAATTATCAAAACGGTTCGTGTCTTGGGATAACTATTGAGTAGCATTAGTGCAACGTGTGTGGTTATTGAGTGTGGACAAACAATTCTGAACGATGAAATTAATGCGATTAACAAAAAATATTAGGAGAAAGAATTGAGGCATGTCGGATCCGTTCCCTCGTTTGATATTTCACACTAAAACGACCAATCAGACAGCATGGGTTAGCAATACAGATGTTTCAATATTGTTTTGCCAGTAGATAACTATCTGTTCCGGAAAACCAGTACCGTTATAGATTAAACAGCATATTCTTGGTTTCCTGAAGAATATCAGTTATTTCTTAGTAGTAAGTTGAGTATTGTTTCTTGTTTTCAATGTACTATGCACTAATGAACAATATAAAAAAAATCACATTACATTACATGAAGAAGTTGCGTTCATAGGACTTTGAACGCAATTTTATCTGCGTCATTTTGAAAGTAGGTGATGTTATTTTGAGCAAAGTGACCTATATTTCCAGAGAGTATCCCAGTTTCGTGGTTTTCGTGTCACGAAGTGACTGAATGTTATTACATAATCTATTGGAGGGACGCCAGATTATCACTGGATTACCTCCCACTATTCAATTGTACAGTAGGGTACACTAAGCCAATAAGAGTCATCATGTCTAGTTGAAATTGTTAACTACTGTGTGTTTATGTACTGGTATCCATTTATACAGCTTGGCAGACTAGGTCATTCAGGCAAAGGTTTCTTGTTCAAGGCTATGCAATAGCAAAATGAAACTAATGCCAGCCCTGTCCTTCTGTGCAGCCTGTGATATCTGGGTCAGTGGTAGACGGACTTCAACTGTGCAGTGGTGAACCGGATAACCGCCTGCCTAGGAGTATATCACTTATCTTGTATCTATTGTCCTATATATACATTTGAAAATATGATGTCGATTGCCAGATATATCTATACCTACTATGCCATGGGATGTTGCATTACCGTTGAAATTTAACGTTAGTGATAGCTGTCGAGTTCCTATTGTTTGATGGTACATGTATCACACGTGAAATTCAGCATTAATGTTAGCTGTGTTGTCCGTGCTATGCTTTGGTGATACATGTACTAGCAGTATTATATATCTATATATATATAAATATATATGTGATGGCTGGCTTGCGCACGATAAGGTTTGCCATTACAAATGATATTAAATACTAGTGCTATCTGTCAAGTCCATGTCAAGGAATGACACCACAATAGCAATTTCTGGCCAGTCTCCGCTATAGATTGGCATTATACAAATGACTTCTGATATCCTTTTCACGGGAACATTGTCAGTCACTAAGGCGATGCTCCGTTGGCAGCTATCCATGCCCAGGTCAGTAATTTTTGAGTGAATAATTTAGCGGCTGCTGCAAATTGAATCGATGATGTTAGACGTCATCAGAACGATTGTATTACAGTTGGCAACGAGATTGTCGGCGGCTTATTCCACCGGAGTGGAATGGCAGAAGTTGACAGTGGTACTTTTTTATCATACAGTTTAATAGGTCGATGGGGCGGCCTTGTTTGATCATACAGGTTAAAAGGACGATTGGGCGGCCGTGTTTTATCATACAGTTTAATAGGTACAGCTTAAAAGGACGACTGGGCGGCCTTGTTTTATCATACAGTTTAATAGGCCGATGGGGTGGCCTTGTTTTATCATATAGTTTAGTAGGACGATGGGGCAGCCTTGTTTTATCATATAAATTAATAGGTCGATGGGGCAGTTTTGTTTTATGATACAGTTTAGTAGGACGATAGGGTAGCCTTGTTTTATCATATAGTTTATTAGGTTGATGGGGCAGCTTAACTTTAGCAAACAGTTAAATAGGCAGATTGGGCGGCCTTGTGTCATCATACAGTTTAAAAATACTTTAAGGCGGCCTTGTTTAAAAGGACGATTGGGCGGCCTTTTCCCCGATGGGGCGCCCTTGTTTAATCATAAAGTTCAATAGGCCGATGGGGTGACCTTGTTTTATCATATTGTTTAGTAGAACGATGGGAAAGCCTTGTTTTTCATAAAGTTAAATAAGTCGATGGGGAAGCTTTGTTTTAGCAAACAGTTTTATAGGACGACTGGGCGGCCTTGTGTTACCATACAGTTTAACAGGTCGATAGGGCGGCTTTGTTTAAGCAAACAGTTTGGTAGGGCGTAGAAGCGGCCTTACATTAATATACAGTTTAGCAGGGCAGTGAAAAAGTCTTATTATATCATGTAGTTTAATAGGACAGAGAAGCTGCCTTATTCAGTTACATAGTTTGATAGGACGGTGAAGCTGCATTATTTAATCATGCATGTTAATAGGACAGTGAATAAACCTTATCCTTTAATACAGGTTAATGTGACTTTAGGTTAATAGGATGATGACTACATTGTATCACCTTATTTAATCGTCCATTTAATAAGGGGATTTCTTGGGCTAGCTTATTCTAGTTTTTATTTTATTGGGAAGGTGAAAATGGATTTGATAAATTTGAAGTCAGTGAAAAATAGGTTGGTTACTATTTCTTTTTTAATCGTATGCAAGAATATACCCATATTTTCACTTGTGCTTTGCTGTCATGAAAAAAGTATCAGCAATCTACCCCCGTCTATCGTGAAATTCATATGGTATTCAATGGGAAGGCATATACATGAAGTCACGTACAGTAAAGGCAAGTGATATACGTCACGTACAATAAAGGCAAGTGATATACCTCACGTACAGTATAGCCAAGTGATATACCTCACGTACACTATAGGCAAGTGATATATCTCACGTACAGTATAGGCAAGTGATATACCTCACGTACAGTATAGCCAAGTGATATTCCTCACGTACACTATAGGCAAGAGATATAACTCACGTACAGTATAGGCAATTTATATACCTCACGTACGGTATGGGCAAGTGATATACCTCACGTACGGTATGGGCAAGTGATATACCTTAGGTACAGTATAGGCAAATGATATACCTCACGTACAGTATAGGGAACTGATATACCTTAGGTACAGTATAGGCAAGAGATATATACATCACGTACAGTATGGGCAAGTAATATACCTCACGTACAGTATGGGCAAGTGATATACCTCGAGTACAGAATAGGTAAGGGATATACGTCACATACAGTATAGGCAAGTGATATACCTTACGTACAGTAAAGGCAAGGGATATACCTCACGTAAAGTAAAGGCAAGAGATATACCTCGAGTACAGTATGGGCAAGTGATATACCTTACGTACAGTATAGGTAAGGGATATACGTCACGTACAGTAAAGTCAAATGATATACCTCACGTACAGTATGGGCAAGTGATATACCTCACGTACAGTATGGGGCAAGTGATATACCTCACGTACAGTATGGGTAAGTGATATACCTCACGTACAGTATACGTAAATGATTTACCTCGAGTACAGAATATGTAAGGGATATACGTCACGTACAGTATAGGCAAGTGATATACCTCACGTACTGAATAGGCAAGTGATATACCTCACGTACAGTATAGGTAAGGGATATACGTCACGTACAGTAAAGTCAAATGATATACCTCACGTACAGTAAAGGCAAGGGATATACGTCACGTAAAGTATAGGCAAGTGATATACCTCACATACGGTATGGGCAAGTGATATACCTCACATACAGTATGGGCAAGTGATATACCTCGAGTACAGAATATGTAAGGGACATACGTCACGTACAGTCTAGGCAAGTGATATACCTCGAGTACAGAATAGGTAAGGGATATATGTCACGTACAGTATAGGAAAGTGATATACCTTACGTACCGTCTAGGCAAGTGATATACCTTACGTAAAGTATAGGCAAGTGATATACCATACGTACAGTATAGGCAAGAGATATATACATCACGTACAGTATGGGCAAGAGATATACCTCACGTACAGAATGGGCAGGTGATATACCTCACGTACACTATAGGCAAGGGATATATCTCACGTACAGTATGGGCAAGTGATATACCTCACGTACACTATAGGCAAGTGATATATCTCACGTACAGTATAGTCAAATGATATACCTTACGTACAGTATAGGCAAGAGATATATACATCACGTACAGTATGGGCAAGAGATATACCTCACGTAAGGTATCGGCAAGTGATATACCTCACGTACTGAATAGGCAAGTGATATACATCACGTACAGAATAGGCAAGTGATATTCCATACCTCACGTACAGTATGTGCAAGTGATATACCTCGAGTACACAATATGTAAGGGATATATGTCACGTACAGTATGGGCAAGAGATATACCTCACGTAAGGTATCGGCAAGTGATATACCTCACATACGGTATGGGCAAGTGATATATCTCGTACAGTAAAGGCAAGGGATATACGTCATGTAAAGTATAGGCAAGTGATATATAGTATGGGCAAGTGATATATCTCGTACAGTAAAGGCAAGGGATATACCTCACGTAAAGTATAGGCAAGGGATATACCTCACGTAAAGTATGGGCAAGTGATATATCAGTATAGGCAAGTGATATCCCTCACGTAAGGTATGGGCAAGTGATATATCAGTATAGGCAAGTGATATACTTTACGTACTGTATAGGTAAGGGATAAACGTCACGAACAGTAAAGTAAAATGATATACCTCACGTAAGGTATGGGCAAGTGATATGCCTCACGTACACTATAGGCAAGAGATATATCTCACGTACAGAATAGTCAAATGATATACCTTTCGTCCAGTATAGGCAAGAGATATACCTCACGTAAGGTATCGGCAAGTGATATACCTCACGTATGGTATGGGCAAGTGATATATCTCGTACAGTAAAGGCAAGGGATATACGTCATGTAAAGTATAGGCAAGTGATATATAGTATGGGCAAGTGATATATGTCACGTACAGTATGGGCAAGAGATATACCTCACGTACAGTCTGGGCAAGTGATATACCTCAGGTAAGGGATATACGTCACATACATTATAGGCAAGTGATATACCTCACGTACTGAATAGGCAAGTGATATACATCACGTACAGAATAGGCAAGTGATATTCCATACCTCACGTACAGTATGGGCAAGTGATATACCTCACGTAAAGTATAGGCAAGTGATATACCTCACGTACGGTATGGGCAAGTGATATACCTCACGTACAGTATGGGCAAGTGTTATACCTCGAGTACAGAATATGTAAGGGATATACGTCACGTACAGTATAGGCAAGTGATATACCTTACGTACAGTATATGCAAGTGATATACCTCGAGTACAGAATATGTAAGGGATATATGTCACGTACAGTATAGGCAAGTGATATACTTTACGTACTGTATAGGTAAGGGATATACGTCACGTACAGTAAAGTCAAATGATATACCTCACGTACAGTATGGGCAAGTGATATACCTCACGTACAGTATGGGCAAGTGATATATCTCACGTACAGTATGGGCAAGTGATATACCTTACGTACTGTATAGGTAAGGGATATACGTCACGTACAGTAAAGTCAAATGATATACCTCACGTACAGTATGGGCAAGTGATATACCTCACGTACAGTATGGGCAAGTGATATATCTCACGTACAGTATGGGCAAGTGATATACCTTACGTACAGTATAAGTAAGGGATATACGTCACGTACAGTAAAGTCAAATGATATACCTCACGTACAGTATGGGCAAGTGAAATACCTCACGTACAGTATGGGCAAGGGATATACCTCACGTAAAGTAAAGGCAAGAGATATACCTCGAGGACAGTATGGGCAAGTGATATATATACCTCACGTACAGTATAGGTAAGTGATATACCTTACGTACAGTATAATGAAGGGATATACGTCACGTACAGGAAAGTTAAATGATATACCTCGCGTACAGTATGGGCAAGTGAAATACCTCACGTACAGTATGGGCAAGTGATATACCTCATGTACAGTATGGGTAAGTGATATACCTCACGTACAGTATACGTAAATGATATACGTCACGTACAGTAAAGTCAAATGATATACCTCACGTACAGTATGGGCAAGTGATATACCACGAGTACAGTATGGGTATAGGCAAGTGCTATACCTTACGTACAGTATTGGCAAGTGATATACCTCGAGTACAGTATGGGCAAGTGATATAACTCGAGTACAGAATATGTAAGGGATATACGTCACGTACAGTATAGGCAAGTGCTATACCTTACGTACAGTATAGGCAAGTGATATACCTCGAGTACAGAATATGTAAGGGACATATGTCACGTACAGTATAGGCAAGTGATATACCTTACGTACAGTATAGGTAAGGGATATACGTCACGTACAGTAAAGTCAAATGATATACCTCACGTACAGTATGGACAAGTGATATACCTCACGTACAGTATGGGCAAGTGATATATCTCACGTACAGTATGGGCAAGTGATATATCTCACGAACAGTATAGGCAAGTGATATATCTCACGTACAGTATAGGCAAGTGATATACCTTACGGACAGTATAGGTAAGGGATATACGTCACGTAAAGTAAAGGCAAGTGATATAACTCACGTACAATATAGGCAAATGATAAACGACACGTACAGTAAAGGCAAGTGATATATATCACGTACAGTATGGGCAAGTGATATACCTCACGTACAGTAAAGGCAAGTGATATATCTCACGTACAGTATGGGCAAATGATATACCTCACGTACAGTATAGGTAAGGGATATACGTCACGTAAAGTAAAGGCAAGTGAAATACCTCACGTACAATATAGGCAAATGATAAACGTCACGTACAGTAAAGGCAAGTGATGTATCTCACGTACAGTATGGGCAAGTGATATACCTCACGTACAGTATAGGCAAGTGATATACCTCACGTACTGAATAGGCAAGTGATATACATCACGTACAGAATAGGCAAGTGATATTCCTCACGTACGGTATGGGCAAGTGATATACCTTAGGTACAGTATAGGCAAGTGATATACCTTAGGTACAGTATAGGCAAGTGATATACCTTAGGTACAGTATAGGCAGGTGATATACCTCACGTACAGTATGTGCAAGTGATATACCTAACGTACAGTATGGGCAACTGATGTATCTCGAGTACAGAATAGGTAAGGGATATACGTCACGTAAAGTAAAGGCAAGTATGGGCAAGTGATATACCACGAGTACAGTATGGGCAAGTGATATACCTTAGGTACAGTATAGGCAAGTGATATACCACGAATACAGTATGGGCAAGTGATATATAACGAGTACAGTATAGGCAAGTTATATTCAACGAGTACAGTATAGGCAAGTGATATACCACGAATACAGTATGCGCAAGTGATATACGTAACATACAGTATATGCAAGTGATATACCTCGAGTACAGTATAGGCAAGTGATATACCTCGAGTACAGTATAGCCAAGTGATATACCACGAGTACAGTATGGGCAAGTGATATACCACGAGTACAGTATGGGCAAGTAATATACCTCGAGTACAGTAAAGGCAAGTTATATACCACGAGTACAGTATAGGCAAGTGATATACCTCGAGTACAGTATGGGCAAGTGATATACCACGAGTACAGTATGGGCAAGTGATATACCACGAGTACAGTATGGGCAAGTGATATACCTCGAGTACAGTAAAGGCAAGTTATATACCACGAGTACAGTATAGGCAAGTGATATACCTCGAGTACAGTATGGGCAAGTGATATACCACGAGTACAGTATGGGCAAGTGATATACCACGAGTACAGTATGGGCAAGTGATATACCACGAGTACAGTATGGGCAAGTGATATACCTCGAGTACAGTATGGGCAAGTGATATACCAGGAGTACAGTATGGGCAAGTGATATACAACGAGTACAGTATAGGCAAGTGATATACAACGAGTACAGTATAGGCAAGTGATATACCACGAGTACAGTATGGGCAAGTGATATACCAGGAATACAGTATGGGCAAGTGATATACCAGGAATACAGTATGGGCAAGTGATATATCTGACGAACAGTAAAGGCAAGGGATATACGTCACGTAAAGTAAAGGCAAGAGATATACCTCGAGTACAGTATAGGCAAGTGATATACCTCGAGTACAGTATAGGCAAGTGATATACCACGAGTACACTATGGGCAATTGATATACCACGAGTACAGTATAGGCAAGTGATATACTTCGAGCACAGTAAAGGCATGTGATATACCACGAATACAGTATGGGCAAGTGATATACCACGAGTACAATATACCTCACGTACAGTATGGGCAAGTGATATACCTCACGTACAGTATAGGTAAGGGATATACGTCACGTACAGTAAAGTCAAATGATATACCTCACGTACAGTATGGGCAAGTGATATACCTCGAGTACAGTATGGGCGAGTGATATACCACGAGTACAGTATAGGCAAGTTATATACCACAAGTACAGTAAGGGCAAGTGATATACCTTGAGTGTAGTATCGGCAAGTGATATACCACGGGTACAGTATGGGCAAATGATATACCCCGAGTACAGTAAGAGCAAGTGATATACCACGAGTACAGTATGGGCAAGTGATATACCACGAGTACAGAATGGGCAAGTGATATACCACGAGCACAGTATGGGCAAGTGATATACCACGAGTACAGTAGGAGCAAGTGATATACCACGAGTACAGTATGAGCAAGTAATATACCTCGAAACAGTATAGGCAAGTAATATACCCCGAGTACAGTATGGGCAAGTGATATACCAGGAATACAGTATGGGCAAGAGATATACCAGGAATACAGTATGGGCAAGTGATATACCAGGAATACAGTATGGGCAAGTGAGATACCAGGAATACAGTATGGGCAAGTGATATACAACGAGTACAGTATAGGCAAGTGATATACCACAAGTACAGTAAGTGCAAGTGATATAGTATAGCCAAGTGATATACCACGAGTACAGTATGGGCAAGTGATATACCACGAGGACAGTATGGGCAAGTGATATACCACGAGTACAGAATGGGCAAGTGATATACCACGAGCACAGTATGGGCAAGTGATATACCACGAGTACAGTAGGAGCAAGTGATATACCACGAGTACAGTATGGCCAAGTGATATACCACAAGTACAGTATAGGCAAGTGATATGCCACGAGTACAGTATAGGCAAGTGATATACCAAGAGTACAGTATTGGCAAGTGATATACCTCGAGTACAGTATGGGCGAGTGATATACCACGAGTACAGTATAGGCAAGTGGTATACCTCGAGTACAGTATGGGCAAGTGATATACCACGAGGACAGTATGGGCAAGTGATATACCACGAGTACAGAATGGGCAAGTGATATACCACGAGCACAGTATGGGCAAGTGATATACCACGAGTACAGAATGGGCAAGTGATATACCACGAGTACAGTATGAGCAAGTGATACACCACGAGTACAGTATAGGCAAGGGATATACCACGAGTACACTATGGGCAATTGATATACCACGAGTACAGTACAGGCAAGTGATATACCTCGAGTACAGTATGGCCAAGTGATATACCACGAGTACAGTATAGGCAAGTGATATACCACAAGTACAGTAAGGGCAAGTGATATACCTTGAGTGCAGTATCGGCAAGTGATATACCACGGGTACAGTATGGGCAAATGATATACCCCGAGTACAGTAAGAGCAAGTGATATACCACGAGTACAGTATGGCCAAGTGATATACCACAAGTACAGTATAGGCAAGTGATATACCACGAGTACACTATGGGCAATTGATATACCACGAGTACAGTATAGGCTAGTGATATACCTCGAGTACAGTATGGGCAAGTGATATACCACGAGTACAGTATAGGCTAGTGATATACCTCGAGTACAGTATAGGCAAGAGATATACCATGAGTACATTATAGGCAAGTGATATACCACGAGTACAATATAGGCAAGTGATATACCTCGAGTACAGTATAGGCAAGTGATATACCATGAGTACATTATAGGCAAGTGATATACCACGAGTACAGTATGGGCAAGTGATATACCACGAGTACAGTATAGGCAAGTGATATACCACGAGTTCAGTATGGACAAGTGATATACCACGAGTACAGTATAGGCAAGTGATATACCACAAGTACAGTATAGGCAGGTGATATACCACGAGTACAGTATAGGCAAGTGATATACCACGAGTACAATATGGGCAAGTGATATACCACGAGTACAGTATCAGCAAGTGATATACCACAAGTACAGTATAGGCAAGTGATATGCCACGAGTACAGTATAGGCAAGTGATATACCACGAGTACAATATGGGCAAGTGATATACCACGAGTACAGTATCGGCAAGTGATATACCTCGAGTACAGTATAGGCAAGTGATATGCCACGAGTACAGTATAGGCAAGTGATATACCACGAGTACAGTATGAGCAAGTGATACCACGAGCACAGTATGGGCAATTGATATACCACGAGTTCAGTATAGACAAGTGATATACCACGAGTGCAGTATGGGCAAGTGATATACCACGAGTACAGTATAGGCAAGTGATATACCTCGAGTACAGTATGGGCAAGTGATATACCACGAGTACAGTATGGGCAAGTAATATACGTCACGTACAGAAAAATACCAAATTGCATTTTTACATGATTTGCATACAGAAGCTGTATTGATTAATTATAAATAGTAACATTGATCATCCGTTGTTTGATTCCCCTATATTGTGACAGGTGGATGAGAACACACATTGATGTTAAACCTCAATGAAAACACACCACAATGTTGATATAATACGGAGGTGGAACGTTTTAACTTTCTCCTTTGACAAACATTTAAATTGTATGAATTTTACGTAAATCGACTTACCTCTGTGTGTATACAGAATATCGATTTCTTTTATCAAGGTAGACCATGTTTTTATAAGCAAACTAGGTGCGTATATTACCTTAGATTAACTTGTTTTGAAATATTGTCAACAATTTAGACAAATTGAACATTTAACTATTTTCGTCCTATTTATAGATATGACCATGATTTTATTCTCTTATACAGAACAATGTTTCCGACCTTTAATTGAATGATTTTGACAGTAAGTTTAGACTTTTGTATAGTAAAATGTTTTTGACCTTGATTTAGGAATATTGACAGTAAGTTTATACTTTGTGTAGTAAAATGGTTTTGACTTTAGTTTATATATATTGACAGTAAGCTTAGCCTTTTGATAGCAAAGTGGTTTTGACCTTTGTTTAGGAATATTGACAGTAAGTTAAGACTTGTGTAAACTTCAATGTTTTTTTTCCTAAGATTAGGGATATTGACAGTAAGTTAAGATTTGTGTAAACTTCAATGTTTTTTTAACCTTAGATTAGGGATATTGACAGTAAGTTAATTTCAATGTTGTTTTTTTTACCTTAGATTAGAGATATTGACAGTACGTTAAGACTTGTGTAAACTTCAATGATTTTTTATCCTTAGACTAGGGATATTGACAGTAAGTTAAGACTTGTATAAACTTCAATGTTTTTTTTACCTTAGATTTGGGATATTGACAGTAAGTTGAGACTTGTGTAAACTTCAATGTTTTTTTTACCTTAGATTAGAGATATAGACAGTACGTTAAGACTTGTGGAAACTTCAATGATTTTTTATCCTTCGACTAGGGATATTGACAGTAAGTTAAGACTTGTGTAAACTTCAATGTTTTTTATCCTTAAACTAGGGATATTGACAGTAAGTTCAGACTTTTTTGACAGTACAATCTGTTCGACTTTAGTTTAGGAATATTGGCAATAAGTAAGACTTTTGTATAGGTAGATCTTTCCTAATTTCTTTTTTCTTTTTTAAGCATACTGACAGTGAGTGTGAACAGTACGTAAGAATGCTGTAGTTTTCGTCCTATTAAGAAATACTGATAGTAATTTTATGCACATTGCGCAGTCAACTGGGAAGTCCTATCATAAATACCGACATTGAGTGTAAACTTGTGTATAAAACACTAGCTTTCGACCACAGGTTGTTTAGTTTAGGAGTACCGAATGAATGATTCACATTCCCTTTTGTTTATGAATGTTGAGAGTAGGTTTAGACATCATGAACACCGGTATGCTGTGTTCGACCGTTTTAAGGGCCTTTCACACACTACTAATTTATCTCGCCGGGACTAAACCGGAGCGGCGAGATAATCGACAGAGCTCCGGCGAGAAAGCACTTGAAAATCAAAATTGACCGTGCAATACCGATGAGTACCGGCGTTCTCGTTGTGATACCGTTGTTCTACCGATGTAAGAGCCGATGTGCTACCGAATACCACTTTTCTGTCACCTCAGTGTTACCGGGGCGCCGCCGATGTTATACCGAGGCATCGCAGTTGTTCTACCGATGTGTCAACGGTAACGTTGACCGGAGCTAATGCGATGTGATACCGTTGCGCTGTCGTACTACTGTAGAACCGACCCGGTATAGCTCCGGCGACCCAAATCGGCTAGGTGTGACAGGCCATTTATGGACATTAAATCAGCTCGTCAAGGTCATTTTAACAATGAGTTTAGATTTGTGTGTAATACTCTGTTTTCGACCTAAGGTTGTCCTGTTAAGCAATATTCACCGTTCCTAGTTAAGTTTTTCGTCTTTAAGTCGTTTGTTTAGGGAATATCACAGTAACTTTTGATTATGGATACATAATATGAATTCAACTGTTACTAAAATTCATTGTAAATTTAGGTTGATGACAGATTCCCTTGTTTAGAACTACATTAAATCGTCCTGCTGAGAAATATTCACCCTAAAATCAAATGTATGCATATTATTGTATATGTTCGACCTTGGGTTTTTCTGTTTCGGAATATCAACAGTCATGTTAGATTTAAATATAATATGTGTTCGACTTAAGATGGTCCTGTTCAGGACTACATGGACCCTCGGTACGTTTATTGATTGATCTGATCTGAGCCTCGCTAATTTCTCTGTTCAATATGATAACCCCTTCAATGTATGCATATCGACAGTGAGTGTAAGTTTTACATGTACGTTATCTGTGACAAAGAAGGACTGTGTGTCGTTGTGGTATAAATATGTGCATTATAAAGAGAAAAGTGTATTGTACATGCGTAATCTTTTAAGCAGCATATAAAAGATAAAATCAAAACAAATATTTTGCCGGATTTCCTTTTTTCTGTAAGTGTCTAGTAAACAACTTCATATGTCAAAGTAACATACGCACATATGTCACTACGTTTATATTTGACTTTTTATCGTCATTTTCAATAAAAGGTGGTCGCAAATTTGTTTGCATTTATGTTTGTATTATGTAGTTTAATGGAAGAAAAACGTCCTCCATTGTCATTTGGCTGAAACCAATGGACTTATTAGTAGACGGGTTATAACTCATTTACGTTGTTGAACTGCAAAATAACTTCAGTCAGCGCTATCAAAGGAAGGAAAGAGCAAACGAAGCACTATTTCTATTCAGTCAGCAACCAAACGTGTGGTTATATGTATCGATTGTCAGAGACTGTTGTCTCTCTCGCTCTGTGGTGGTGGTAGTGGTGGTGGGGATGCTATACTTGAACACCAACCTGTTGAGCAAAGCCTGATGGAGGCTAAAATATTGCCCTACTAATCCCAGGCAAACGTTCATATCGGTTTGCTGATAATCCGGTCGTGACGTAACAAAAGAGTAAGCGAAATTTTCTACAGACAAGAGACACTTGTCAGAACAGATATTTGCTATATCCCAAGGTGCACGAACCGTTATTCCGTTTTTAGATGAGGTTCAATATGACTGTTCATTGCAAGCTCTTTACTCAGTAATGGCTTTTTAGATATATCGATTGTGCTCCCTCTGTATGGAATAAACCATTTTATGATTTGATGATAAAGGTGATGACTACCTTGCCATCGGTAATGTAATAAAAGGATTAGTTTCAATAAATTCCAATTTAAAGATGTAAATATTATTCATTATGCAACACCCCTGAACGTCGGGAATGGGGAAAATTTGATACTTTTTATGCACCTACTCTTACCAACTCCACGATTGTAAGGGGACGATTTTGCCAGGATTCCCTGCAAAATGTGTTATTTTCTTTTATGTCATCTGTGAGGCAAGTAAACGATCAAAGTAAGTTAGCTGCACCCATTGTAACACATGTGAATCGTTTATCTTATATCCTTTCCAACTGTTTCTTCGGTTCCTTAAGGTTTCTGCCTTCGCGTTCTCCTAAGCGAAGAAGGTTATGTGTTCTTTCCCCTGACCGAGACAAATGGAAGTCCAGAAAATGAGTACTGCTCGCTGCATAACATTTAGCTTTAACGAGTTGATTGTAAGGGCTGCTTACCCAAGTGTAAGATAGTGACTTGCTGGGAATTTCGACGGTAGCCTGTCCAATGATGACATTTTAAGAAGCCCCGAGAAGTTTCACTAACGATGACACATATATATAGCCTTGGCTATAGCAAGGATTTTAAAATTTTACAAACCAATCAATATCAAAACAGCCAATGTAACAATCTATAGGAGTAGCCAATGCCAATGCAGCAACTCCTATGATTTAACTTTAAACCACTTCTTCTAAATCAGCAATATGCCTAGGGTGACGGTTTTTGGCCAGTAGCATTCTGGGATGAAGGACTAACTGCTTTGTTCAAATGAAAGCAGCAATCAAATATCTTAAAATATTAATATTCCCTATGAATAACAAGAAGGCCAAATATGATGACATTTGACCAATAACATGCTGGGATGAAGGGCTACCAAGTCTGTTCAGTGTCACAGGGGTTAGTTATGTTCAAAACAGCATCTTCTGAACATATGTTTGGAAAAAGTGCTAACAAGTTTGTTCAAATGAATGACTTTGACTTATATTCAAGCTCACAGGGGGTTAAATATGTTTAAAATATTATTACCGATTTCTCCTCATTAACTATAAGGCTCAGAATGTTGATATCTGGCCATTGGCATGCTTAGATGGAGGCCTACCAAATTTGTTCAAATGAATTACCTTGACTTATATTCAAGGTCACAGGAATCAAGCATGCATTTTGCTTTAAATAACTTCTTCTGAATAACCAAAGGCTTTTAATGTTGATATTGGGCCAGCAACATGTTTGGATATTGAGCTGTCAATTTTGTTTTCATTTGAATGACCTTGACCCATGCTCAATGTCACATTTGGTCAAATGTGTATAAACCTTTAAATGACATAATCTCAATAAATAAAATGTCTAGGTTAGTGTTATTTGGCAAGTCGGATGATGAGATGAAGTGCTATAAAGTTTGTTCAACGTAATGACCTTGTTCATTTTTCAAAGTCATAGGGGTCAAATATTTTTTAATATTTTAACTGGTTCTGTTGAAGGACTTATAGTCATAAATTCTTGTATGTTGCCTGTAGCTCTATTATAGGGCACTTTTAAGATTACAAGTGTGATATTAATACCAGGTGAGCGTTGCAGGCCCATTGGGCCTCTTGTTATTATTGATTTAAATGGTTGGAACGTAAAGAGTTTGTGTAATTTAACATTCACACTACAATGAAATGTGTCATATTTTACGATAATACCTAACAAATAGGTACACGTAATTTATACGAAATATGGTCTACTCCTTGGGTCTAGATGCGATTCAATACAAGACACATACAAAACCTTAGTAAGGCAACTGTTTCATTCTTCAATTTGAAGTGCTGATCAGACCTGATATTATTCTCTTGTTTTAACTATGCGTTTTTCTTATTGCAAAAGCAGCATTATCCGTAAACGTTAATAGTGCCGAATCTTCCATATAACAATACTCGGTTCTGCCTGATTGTTTCCGGATTTTGAAGCGACCGAATCAGGAGATTGTGTTATATCTCGTTAGTATTCAGCAGTTAATAAACAAATAGAAGAAAAACTGAAGTCTTTTTTTATTCATTTATTTTTTTCATTTATAAAACGGCGTCTTTTCCCTTGAGAGTCCAAATTAACGATAAATTCGTTTTAATGTTTAAGTGATGTTCGATCCAAATCTGCTCATTTTTTTTGTGTCAAAATGTCAGATTCCGGTTATACTGAATCCCGTGCCAATATTATAAGAATTATTGTACAGTACTGTATTACCGAAAACAATACATGATTAATATTAAATGTTACAAAGAAGAGTTTGGAATATTTTTCTATTAAAACTTTCCTTTTTGGCAATTTAGCAAACCGTCTAAACCCTTCAATGTAATAATGATATAAAAATAAGTCTCATTTTCTCAGTAAGCATATTTATTGCAATAAACAATAAATGTTAAGGCAATAGGAAGTGAAAACACTATTGAATAAGCCTTGCTACTGTCCTTATTTGTTGAAACGTGACATTACTCAATAGCGTTCAAATGTGTTCACTCGAAAATTATCATGTTTCACATGTTTCCCTTAGGTAGCCGTTACACACCTCGGGTGAACCAATATTCATATTTTCCAAAACAAGGATAATAAATGGGAGTAACACGACGAAACTCGAGTGTTACAGCAAAGAAAAAAGATGTCTCATATTTTGGTGCTTTGATGGACCCAGTCCAATCAAATAGACTTTAACAGCGATGAAGTATGATGATAATGTATTTTGTTGTAACATTTACATAATGTCTACACGTGTCTTTGAATGTTAGCAAGAAAGAGGTAGCACTGATATCAACAGTCGACATTGAATGGATATCATGATTTGTCTGCACAAACCGTCACGGCGGCAACATGCCTGCACAAACCGTCACGGCGGCAACATGCCTGCCATTTCCGATGCGTCAAAGTAGACGAAAGCCATGACCACGCTCAAAGCGTGGAGTCTGTGTGAATGATGTCATTAAGTAGCGAGAGGCGATATCTAGGTGTTCAACTTGAAATGGATTGACGGGATGAAGGTACGATCAATACAGGAAAACCTGTACATTTACGATATACTTTGTCTGCATCCTAGAGTGATTGTTTGTATGCTTGATATTACATGGCAGAAATGCGGCACCTGATTGGCAAAGTTCATTTGTTATATTCATCTGGATATTCTTAGCAATATTGAAGTCCCCCCGAAATGACCATGAAATGTTAAACAAATTCGAATGGTAGTGCCCGGCGCCTACTTAATCTCAACTATGTCTGGCTGGCATCAGAGGGAGCAAGGCGAAGCTTCATGGCAATATGACACCTTGTCATTTAGTATGTTTCCCGCATAGAGAATAAAAAAACAACAACTTGTGTTTCCATTTTCATCTCATGTCATAAATATTTTATTGAACTCCTGGAAAATGAAATTGGCAACAGGTTCACTGCTCGTGATTCGATCTGCCTTGTAGCGTGACCACGATCCACTACTGGAAGTGTGGGCAGCGAGTACACAGTTGCATGACTACCACAAGTGGGAGGCGGGGGGAGCTATCGATCGCTTTCTTCACTAGTTTAAGCCCTTCTAGCTTAGCTGGTCTACTTCAAAATACTGGGGTAGGAATATTTCTGCGATTCTTCACTGCTGTAAGACATTCTGACTTAGCTCTTCCACAGCTAATAAATTGGGTAGTGCTTTCCATGTACATATCGGCACAGTTTAAAGACATCTTGTGTGACCGTTCCATGAAGTAATGGGATGGGGTTAAGTATCTGTGTCTTCAAATTAGTAAGCCATTCTGGTCTAATTGTTTGACCTCGAACTACTGGGAACTGTTTCCCTATGTCTTCATGAAGTGCTTGGACAGGCATGTTTCTCCGTGTTTTCGCTTTTTTAAGCCTTCTGGCGTGACTGTTCCATGAAGTGCTTGGACAGGCATGTTTTTCCGTGTTTTTGCTGTTTTAAGCCTTCTGGCGTGACTGTTCCATGAAGTGCTTGGACAGGCATGTTTTTCCGTGTTTTCGCTGTTTTAAGCGTTTCTGACCTAGTTTTTCCTCAAAGTTCTTGAGTTGGGATTACTTTTCCTTGTCTTCACAGCTTATACCCATTCTCTTGTTTTTTCATATTTCTGCAAACGTTTCTAGCATTATATATCAATGATTTTCCTCGGTTACTGAGGATATATTCCCATTTTCGTTATTGTTGCTTTTTATGCTTTGTTGTTTCAAGAAGTACTGGAGCTATTTCTCCATGTCCTTATTGTTTAAAGCCGACTAGACTTTCGATTCATGTCACAAGAATGTATCTTCCTGTTTTGCTTTTCCAAGAACTATTGGGGTATTTGTGGTTGTCAACATAGTGGTGAAACATTCCCTCCTGCATGTTCCCTGGTGTTTGTCGTTGCTCTCCATTTTGGAAGTACCATAGATGATTATTTTTGTCTTTGTGGTCTTTGAGAGTTCGGCGAAGTTATGGAATTATTCGTTTTCATCACTTTTGTAATTCCTTTTTTGATCTAGCTGTTCAAGAGGTACGAATTCGTATTTCTGGTTTGTATTCTTGTGTTTTACGTGTTCCTGTTTAGCTGTTTCGTGGTATGTTTTCAATGTTTTTTTAAAGTCGGATGTTCTACACGTTCCCTGCAATCAAAGCATACGACTTCAGTACAGTTTAAATGTTCTTTTTGTCGTCCTAAAACAATTTACCAAACAAAGGATTGTTTTTTGGTAAATGTTTGGTTTGTTTGTGTACACGTCCAATCAACAGCTATAGTCATTTTAGGATCCCCGTACCAATGACAAAACACTTGAACTACGTATTTGAAAGTGTTTTCCACCAAGACTATAGCTTTGATGAGTCATTTCTAAAAAGATAAAAGGACCTGTTACAGGAACAAAAGAATTTTGCCCACAAAGCAATTTAACCATTACTGGGTTATATTTGTAGCTCCCTAAGACACGACCCATGAGATATTTTTAAAAAATTAAAAAGGTCCCCAGGGCTTGTGCTATGAACTATTTAGTGCCGCCTTCCAAAGGTGTACGACAGGGTTCACTTTTTTGTCCAAAAAACTATCAAAACAATGTTTTACGCTATCAAATAATATTATATTATTTAAAGTAGGATCTGCTGCAAATTATGAACTCAAATATTTAACAAAAAATTGCATAATAAAAAAGTTATAAAATCTTAAACTCTAAAAATGTTGGTATTTTCATACACTTTTTTGCTACATCAATTGTTTTACGGAAGTAAAACACCAATTTCCGGTTCTTGTACACCAAAAATCTTTTAATATTATTTGGTGCATTATGTTGAGATACGATAGTGAAAATTTCAGAAAATTTGAGAACCGGTAAATTTGTCATATAAATGTCAAATTGTAGCAACGTCTATTTCCAAATAAAATCCAACAACCTTATGACCTATAGTCATGTTTGATAATTTAACAATATGTCGCACCAATTTATTATCGCAACTGATCAAATTTTCATCAATAAGATCTGCTGCTCATGATGAGCCCAATTATAAAGCTAGATGTTGCAAAATAAAAAAGTTATGCAGTCTCACACACATAAACGTTTAGTATGTTATGTACATTTTTAGTTGTTTCGCATCTTTACGGAAGTGATAGACATATTTCCGGTTTGTGTACACCAACATACTTTGGATATTATTTGGCACATTATGTTGACTGACGATAGTAGAAATTTCGAAAAAATCGGTATGCGGTAAATGTGTCATTTTAAGGATAATATGTGTATGACCAATGTCAAAATAAACTTCAATAACTTCAGGTTAATGCAAGTATTTCATAATTAACCCAAAATCATTCCAATATACTATCATGGTGGATGATATGGTTCATAGTAGAGTATGACTGTTTAACTAAACTAGGTAGTTAAAGGGGAGGAATACAGCAAAAGTTAGGCAATTTGTCAGAACATTTGGTGAACCAGTATAATATGTTGAAGATATGTTAACCCATCACATTGTTTCTTTTTAGGAGAGTTATAGTTTCCAATTCATGGATTGTTGTATTTACTGTTGTTGTTTTTTAATTTGACAACACGTAGTCAAAATTGAACATTCAATTTTTTTTCTGAATTTCTCCTTTCTCAGTTCAATCTTAGGTCTTATTATTTTTTCATATTATTCCCGACAAGTAATTGACCAGAAGTGCATCAAGTGTCCACCGATAAAAACTGATATTGACTTGGAGCGCGTGATTTTTGTTGAAGGACTGGGTGTTTCTAAAAATAGAATTATGATGTGTCTCCAAACAATGCACCGTCCCACTTCCGAAGCTTTTTTTTTCTCCCAGATTACTAACACTACTGTTTTGTAAAATAATAAAACAATTGAAACCTTTAACTTCGGTCAATACCTGGATTTATCAACCCGAGAAAAGATATATTGACCTCGGAATGCGTCCTCGGTTAATATATCTTTTCCCGGGTTGATAAATTCAGGTATTGACCTCAGCCAAAGGCTATAATTGAATAATATTTCTTTTTTGAATGCATTCATAATATGCAGTCTCTGAATTTGCGAGCTGAAGGCTGGACCGGTTTAGCATCTGTTAAATGTGCATAGTATCCTAGATAATACAGTATTGATGCGACATGAGTACACATACCCGATGTTCTCTTTCCTGCAGGACACACACAATAGTATGCCTTGACAGGATCCTCTGATGCGTGTAGGTCAAACTCTATCCAGACATTGTGATTTGCCTGCGACCTGTGGCGAGAGTGTATTTGGCCTCGGAGAAGGTCATCAGCATGTTGGTACACCCATATCTCATAATCACCCCCATCCGTCTGATGTTCTGTGATATAGTCAGGTGCCAGCTTCAGCTGATATGTACCACAAGCCAAAATCGCATTGACCTGGAGATATTGACGATTTATTTTGACATTGGTCATACAACATATTATCCTTAAGATGACACATTTACCCATACAATATATTATCCTTAAGATGACACATTTACCGCATACCGATTTTTTCGAAATTTCTACTATCGTCGGTCAACATAATGTGCCAAATGATATCCAAAGTATGGTGGTGTACACAAACCGGAAATATGTCTATCACTTCCGTAAAGATGCGAAACAACTAAAAATGTACATAACATACTAAACGTTTATGTGTGTGAGACTGCATAACTTTTTTATTTTGTAACATCTAGCTTTATAATTGGGCTCATCATGAGCAGCAGATCTTATTGATGAAAATTTGATCAGTTGCGATAATAAATTGGTGCGACATATTGTTAAATTATCAAACATGACTATAGGTCATAAGGTTGTTGGATTTTATTTGGAAATAGACGTTGCTACAATTTGACATTTATATGACAAATTTACCGGCTTTCAACTTTGCTGAAATTTACACTATCGTATCTCAACATAATGCACCAAATAATATTAAAAGATTTTTGGTGTACAAGAACCGGAAATTGGTGTTTTACTTCCGTAAAACAATGGATGTAGCAAAAAAGTGTATGAAAATACCAACATTTTTAGAGTTTAAGATTTTATAACTTTTTTATTATGCAATTTTTTGTTACATATTTGAGTTCATAATTTGCAGCAGATCCTACTTTAAATAATATAATATTATTTGATAGCGTAAAACATTGTTTTGATAGTTTTTTGGACAAAAAAGTGAACCCTGTCGTACACCTTTGGAAGGCGGCACTAAATAGTTCATAGCACAGGCCCTGGGGACCTTTTTAATTTTTTAAAAATATCTCATGGGTCGTGACTTAGGGAGCCACAAATATAACCCAGTAATGGTTAAATTGCTTTGTGGGCAAAATTCTTTTGTTCCTGTAACAGGTCCTTTACAATATATAATCAACAACAGTCTTCTGGGTGTAAAATGCGGCGTGGCTAGACTGGGATTCGTACCCTGGACTTAAGGTGGTTACACTGCCACTCTTACTGGCTGAGCTACAAGATCAACGAAAGTTTTCTATCCCAACTGTTCTTTTAAGTGTTATACAAAATTAAATTACAGGGAGATTACTGCATATAGGAAAACCTTCAGCGATGACGGACAGGACGTGCCAATATTTGGTTGGTTTAAATAATTCTAAATGTAGGAAAAATAAAAATGCTACTCCTAACATAATAGTAGAAACTATTACTGATTGATATGTTTGGATCATTGTCTTATAATAAAGGCATAAACAATGTTCTAACCCTCGTCTTGTAATAAAGGCAGAAACAATGTTCAAACCCTCGTCTCGTAATAAAGGCAGAAACAATGTTCAAACCCTCGTCTCGTAATAAAGGTAGAAACAATGTGCAAACCCTCGTCTTGTAATAAAGGTAGAAACAATGCTCAACCCTTCGTCTTGTAATAAAGGCAGAAACCATGTTCAAACCCTCGTCTTGTAATAAGGGCAGAAACAATGTTCGAACCCTCGTCCTGTAATAAAGGCAGAAACAATGTTCAATCCCCTGTCTTGTAATAAAGGTAGAAACAATATTTAAACCCTCGTCCTGTAATAAAGGCAGAAACAATGTTCGAACCCTCGTCTTGTAATAAAGGCAGAAAAAATGTTTGAACCCTCGTCTTGTAATAAAGGTAGAAACTATATTCAAACCCTCGTCTTGTAATAAAGGTAGAAACAATATTCAAACCCTCGTCTTGTAATAAAGCCAGAAACAATGTTCGAACCTTGGTCTTGTAATAAAGGCAGAAACAATATTCAAACCCTCGTCTTGTTATAAAGGCAGAAACAATGTTCGAACCCTCGTCTTGTAATAAAGACAGAAACAATTTTCAAACCTTCGTCTTGTAATAAAGGCAGAAACAATGGTCAAACCCTCGTCTTGTAATAAAGGTAGAAAAAATGTTCAAACCCTCGTCTTGTAATAAAGGCAGAAACAATATTGAAACCCTCGTCTTGTAATAAAGGTAGAAACAATATTCAAACCCTCGTCTTGTAATAAGGACAGAAACAATGATCGAACCCTCGTATTGTAATAAAGGCAGAAACAATGTCGAACCCTCGTCTTGTAATAAAGGCAGAAACAATGTTCGAACCCTCGTCTTGTAATAAAGGTAGAAACAATGTTCAAACCCTCGTCTTGTAATAAAGACAGAAACAATGTTCAAACCCTCGTCTTGTAATAAAGGCAGAAATAATATTCAAACCCTTAGAAACAATGGTCAAACCTTCGTCTTGTAATAAAGGTAGAAACAATGTTCAATCCCTCGTCTTGTAATAAAGACAGAAACAATATTCAAACCCTCGTCTTGTAATAAAGGTAGAAACAATATTCAAACCCTCGTCTTGTAATAAAGGCAGAAATAATATCTAAACCCTCGTCATGTAATAGAGGTAGAAACAGTATTCAAACCCTCGTCTTGTAATAAAGACAGAAACCATGTTCGAACCCTCTTCTTGTAATAAAGGTAGAAACAATATTCAAACTCTCGTCTTGTAATAAAGGCAGAAACAATATTCAAACCCTCGTCTTGTAATAAAGGCAGAAACAATATCCAAACCCTCATCTTGTAATAAAGGTAGAAACAATATTCAAACCCTCGTCTTGTAATAAAGGCAGAAACAATGGTCAAACCCTCGTCTTGTAATAAAGGTAGAGACAATGTTCAAACCCTCGTCTTGTAATAAAGGCAGAAACAATGGCAAAACCCTCGTCTTGTAATAAAGGCAGAAACAGGAGTCAAACCCTCGTCTTTTAATAAAGGTAGAAACAATGTTCGAACCCTCGTCTTGTAATAAAGGCAGAAACAATATTCAAACCCTCGTCTTGAAATAAAGGCAGAAACAATGTTCAAACCCTCGTCTTGTAATAAAGGCAGAAACAATATTCAAACCCTCGTCTTGTAATAAAGGTAGAAACAATGTTCAAACCATCGTCTTGTAGTAAAGGCAGAAACAATGGTCAAACCCTTTTCCTGTAATAAAGGTAGAAACAATGGTCAAACCCTCGTCTTGTAATACAGGTAGAAACAATGTTCGAACCCTCGTCTTGTAATAAAGGCAGAAACAATGTTCAATCCCTCGTCTTGTAATAAAGGCAGAAACAATATTCAAACCCTAGTCTTGTAATAACGGCAGAAACAATATTCAAACCCTAGTCTTGTAATAAAGGTAGAGACAATGTTCAAACCCTCGTCTCGTAATAAAGGTAGAAACAATGTTCGAACCCTCGTCTTGTGATAAAGGCAGAAACAATGGTCAAACCATCGTCTTGTAGTAAAGGCAGAAACAATGGCAAAACCCTCGTCTTGTAATACAGGTAGAAACAATGGTCAAACCATCGTCTTGTAATACAGGTAGAAACAATGTTCGAACCCTCGTCTTGCAATAAAGGCAGAAACAATATTCAAACCCTCGTCTTGTAATAAAGACAGAAACAATTTTCAAACCCTCGTCTTGTCATAAAGGCAGGACCAATATTCAATCCCTCGTCTTGTAATAAAGACAGAAACAATATTCAAACCCTCGTCTTGTAATAAAGGTAGAAACAATGGTCAATCCCTCGTCTTGTAATAAAGGCAGCAACAATTTTCAA
The DNA here is from genome assembly GCF_002113885.1 of Mizuhopecten yessoensis. Taxonomy (NCBI): domain Eukaryota; kingdom Metazoa; phylum Mollusca; class Bivalvia; order Pectinida; family Pectinidae; genus Mizuhopecten; species Mizuhopecten yessoensis. Next base: position 103,864 of record NW_018405659.1, read on the forward strand.
ACCCTCGTCTTGTAATAAAGGCAGAAACAATAGTCAAACCCTCGTCTTGTAATAAAGGTAGAAACAATATTCAAACCCTCGTCTTGTAATAAAGGCAGAAATAATATTTAAACACTCGTCATGTAATAGAGGTAGAAACAGTATTCAAACTCTCGTCTTGTAATAAAGACAGAAACTGTGTTCGAACCCTCTTCTTGTAATAAAGGTAGAAACAATATTCAAACCCTCGTCTTGTAATAAAGACAGAAACAATATTCAAACTCTCGTCTTGTAATAAAGGCAGAAACAATTTTCAAACCCTCGTCTTGTAATAAAGGAAGAAACATTATTCAAACCCCCGTCTTGCTATAAAGGCAGAAACAATATTCAAACCGCCGTCTTGTAATAAAGGCAGAAACAATTTTCAACCCCTCGTCTTGTAATAAAGGCAGAAATAATATTTAAACACTCGTCATGGAATAGAGGTAGAAACAGTATTCAAACTCTCGTCTTGTAATAAAGACAGAAACAATATTCAAACCCTCGTCTTGTAATAAAGGTAGAAACATTATTCAAACCCCCGTCTTGTTATAAAGGCAGAAACAATATTCAAACCGTCGTCTTGTAATAAAGGCAGAAACAATATTCAAACTCTCGTCTTGTAATAAAGGCAGAAACAATATTCAAACCCTCGTCTTGTAATAAAGGCAGAACCAATATTCAATCCCTCGTCTTGTAATAAAGGCAGAAACAATATTCAAACCCTCGTCTTGTAATAAAGGCAGAAACAATGTTCAAACCCTCGTCTTGTAATAAAGGCAGAAACAATGGTCAAACCTTCGTCTTGTAATAAAGGCAGAAACAGTGGTCAAACCCTGTCTTGTAATAAAGGTAGAAACAATTTGTAAATTAATGTCCTGTTATGGTGTTAGAAATATTATCTAAATCACGTCTAGAAAAAAACAATGGATAGATCTTATGTTTAAGCCCTGTAATAAACGTAGAAATAATGTCCAAACACTCGGCCTTTAATATCAGTAGAAATGGAAACAACTTCAATTCTTGTCTCGTAGTAAAGGTAGAAGAACTATTTTCGATGAACGTCCTGTTGGCGATACGGTTAGAAAAACCAACCTTAAATCTCTTTCTGAGGTAAAACTAAAGTAGATTAAATATTTGATTGCTTGTCTTGTAATTAACAAAGTTCCTCTGGTTACGATTATGAGATTCCTTCATGCTTTGGGTTGAAGGAAAGGGAAATTCCACCGAGAGATTTTCAAATTTGGTAAGACACGAGGCTTTGACGAGGGTTTTGCCAAATTTGAAAATAACGAGGTTGTAATTTCCATACCCTTGGACATGAAAGAATATTTTTGCACTCATTCCAACTACCAGAATAAGTTCAGAAACCATGAAATTGCGTTTGAACTGGCTACCATTTTAAAAATATCAATTTCCCCCTGATTTGGTTTGAAGAAAACAAATCTGTCAGCGAGATAAAGCATACACCATATTTGCAACCAGAGTTTACGCAGAAAAAATAATCTCATCTTTCTAACGTGGACGGTCAATACGTCGTAAAACTTTAATTTTATTTCATCGTCTTTTTCGCATTGCGGTGTCGGAGTTTTCGTTATTTCTGACGTCACGTTGTTAAGCCATCGTGATGTCACGTCACGTGAAAAAGGGTGTAAAATTAACAAGAGGCCCATGGGCCTTACTGGTCACCTGATTTCTGATATATTTATACAGAGAGTTGATTTATGTTTTTTACCACATGCACAGAAATATAATTCAAAGTGACAAAAAACAATAAAACCACCTTATCTGGGTCTTGAGAAGAAGATTTTTGAAATTTCAGTCAATTCGACCCTTTTAGGCCACACCCATCAGCCCCTGGGGGTCAGTCAGGGCTGATATCTGCATACCATCAGACTGCTTTCAAATACTGATAATCCTAACCCAAACTGAATTACTTCCAATGGAAATTAAACAAATGTTGGTCAAAAATGTGATTTTCCTATATAAACTATTGTAAAGTTTACCTCCTCCCCAGGGGGAAATGTGAGACCCCAGGGTCATGAAATTCACAATTTTAGTAAAGCACCTTAAGACCATTCCATCTATGAAGAGTATTTGATTCTACCATATCTTGGTCTTGAGAAGACGATTTTTGAAATTTCAGTCAATTCGACCCTTGTTGGCCCCGCCCCGCAGACCCTGGGGACCATATAATTCACAATTTTGGTTGACCTTTGGCCATGAAAAGCTTCTGAAAAATTTCATTGAAATTGGTTCAGGGGTTTTGTAGTCGAAAATGTAAAATGTTTACGGACGCACGACGCACGACGGACGATGGACGGCGCACGACGCCGGACAAAAGGCGATCGCAATAGGTCACTTGAGACTTTGTCTCCGGTGACATAATAAAATGGACCACCTGTTGAGCAGTTACACACACAGAAATGAGATAAAACATGGTTTAAATACCTTTGATGTGAAAGAGTTAGAAAACTGATATAAAACCTTGATCTGTTGAAAGGTAAAGAAACATTTTAAAAAACTGTTCTAAACACTCTTCTAAATGTTCAGACAGAATATTACAAATGCTCATCTAGTGATAACAGTATAATAATGGAATATACGTTTCTAAGTCAAGGTAAAGTAAAGGTAGAAGGAATGTTTTAATGTTCGACCCCTGATGAATATACACAAGTTTTCACTGCTCGTCATGTGACAACGGCAAACAATGGTAGAGTTTGTTTTCACTTTTGACAAAAGTAAAATACGTATAGCACTGAAATGGCTGGAAGGACGCCGTGCATAGCATGATCGCAGTAGTAACCAGCAGAAGTGAGTCTGACCTTGGTCAGCATGTCTCACCCAGCGAGTGTACAACATAAATCGTTGCGGAATGTGCTGGCCATATCTTGTCCAATCACCTATCCTTGTATTGGCTACAAATATACTTTTCGGTTCGTCATGCTTTTCTTTTGTATTTTGTACCTAACTTGTTAATATCAGCCATTCGTCCTAGTAAATATACCTAAATCAGGTAATGTTCTGCTTTCTAGGAGCTATTTAGAAAAATGTTTATAATGAATAAACATTGATATAAATACCATTGGGGCTATAATATAATTTTAATGTGTTGATAAGAGATCAAAATTTCGTTTATCATTATGTCGTACAGGAATTTATAATTGCGTTACCTGTGTGCGAAATAAGACGAGAGCAGAAATCTATGAGCTACAATTAATGATAATTCGCACAGAAGTTAGTTTCCTATCTAAAATCTAGATGTAATTTTGTAAAAGATTCCATTAATGCATTCGAAGAGTTCTTTTTTTTTAATAAATTTTTGTTGATATATACCGTGTTGTTTATGTTTTGCAAAAGAATGCCTTCGACACGACGTTAAGTCGGATTTATAACCTTTTATATGGTAGAACAACCATTATTAGTGTCGTTATTGCAATACACACACATTTGTATTCTGTTGCTACAGAGTACAGTAGTTGGATGTGTCACAATTAGTAACAGCATTATTAACGCTCTTCCCTCAAACAAACCAAAGGTTCGACACATTGTTGCAAAGTCAAGGGTCGCCATATTTATATGGTGACATCGTTCTACCAGTAGGAGGTCAGGAATGTAAAATGGAAATGACAATTAGTTGAAATATATGGCTGATTCTATATTTTGTGCAAACCCTTTCGAAAAATTGTTCCTTGATAGAAACCCACTTAACGGAACGTTAACAATGCTTCAGTCAGGTATCTTCATATTGCAGACTTTAAATGTTCCAGTAAGCATTACATGTGTGATGTCCTTCTTGTCGCCGTTGATAGATTTTTTGTGCCTCCTAATATCGTCTCCAGAGACTAATGTCAGCAAACATGCGTCGTCGACATACAAACTGGCATTCCCTATTCTATAAACCGGGGATGCCAGAGGCATGGACAAGAAACGATATCAGTGCCAGGTTTTGGTAAACACTTAAGAGGAAATAGCATCAGGGAATTTCAAATACCACACAGACCGGCACTCAATACGCCGTGCGCTTCGCCAAGACGTCATAATGTAGATTACCAGGCACGCCCCCTTGCAGGAATAAACAAGATTAAAAGTGATGAAGACGTAGCCGTTGAATTCTAGATGATTTTTTGCGTTTTTAAGCGTTACAATTTATATTGACTATCAAAATGAAATTGCTTTAATAAACAATTTCAAATTGACTTGTCATGTTTTATGTCTTGAAACTGCCGCGTTTTAATTACTGGAGCAAGTTTATGTTTGGAAGCGCGGTTGTCGTCACCTCTCTGTAACAATAGGTTACATCATGTATAATACAGCCAAATTGCGATTAACGCCTGGCTATAAGGCCATTCAGCTAGTACGCTGCTCACATAAAGGATACACACATTTATCGCTATTTATGATCTTGTTATCAGCGTCGTGGAAATCTTTCATGAATTTTTCCAATGCTCAGGCGAACGATCGATTCTGAATCGTGATCTCTTCCTCGTATCTTTTTGTTGTGTTACTGCATTTGTTTGGGCCAATCTTCGAAAATAATTGATAGCTTGAAAACAGATCATATTTATTTATAAATAAATCCACCAAATCAAGGAAAAATGATGAGAAAAGAATTTTGATTGTACAGCTTTGATTTTTTTTGGAAATTGGATATGATAAAGTTGTGCTAATCTGCATCATTTCCCTAGAATTTGACATGCTACTTCGTTTTTAGTGTGCCTAACCTATTGAAAGTATCAAATTTGCGACCTGCAAAGGTTATTGTAATTCTAAATAATACATTTACGTTGAAATTTTATACACATAATTTATGTGTACTTCCCCGGTATATACCTGTCTATATAGCATATGTACACTTCCCTAGTTTATACCCGTCTATATAACATATGAACACTTCCCCGGTATATACCTGTCTATATAACATATGTACACCTACCCAGTATATACCTGTCTATATAACATATGTACACTTCCCCGGTATATACCTGTCTATATAACATATGTACACCTACCCAGTATATACCTGTCTATATAATATATGTACACTGTCCCAGTATATACCTGTCTATATAACATATGTACAATTCCCCAATATATGCCTGTCTATATAATATATGTACACTTCCCTGGTATATACCTGTCTATATAACATATGTACACTTCCCCAGTATATGCCTGTCTATATAACATATGTACACTTCCCCAGTATATACCTGTCTATATAACATGTGTACACTTCCCCAGTATATACCTGTCTATATAACATATGTACACATCCCCGGTATATGCCTGTCTATATAGCAGTACACTTCCCCAGTATATACCTGTCTATATAACATATACACCCTTCCCCAGTATATACCTGTCTATATAACATGTGTACACTTCCCCGGTATATACCTGTCTATATAACAAATGTACACTTCCCCAGTATATACCTGTCTGTATAACATGTGTACACTTCCCCAGCATATACCTGTCTATATAACATATGTACACTTCCCCAGTATATTCCTGTCTATATAACATATGTGCACTTCCCCAGTATATACCTGTCTATATAACGTATGTACACATCCCCGGTATATGCCTGTCTATACAGCAGTACACTTCCCCAGTATATACCTGTCTATATAACATATGTACACTTCCCCGGTATATACCTGTCTATATAACCAATGTCGCTTCCCCGGTATATGCCTGTCTATATAACATATGTACACTTGCCCTGTATATGCCTGTCTATATAACATATGTACACTTCCCAAGTATATACCTGTCTATATAACATATGTACACTTCCCCAGTATATACCTGTCTTTATAACATATGTACGCTTCCCCAGTATATGCCTGTCTATATAACAAATGTACACTTCCCCAGTATATACCTATCTATATAATATATGGGGCAAAGAAGTAATTCCAACAGTGTGTACAAGTTTAGGTTGTCAAATTTCCGGAGCGATTCGCTCCTCATTCAAGACACAGTGAAACAGAACAGTTACATGTACATATACATCATATTACAAGAAGATAGAATTGATATACTATAATTGAAAATATAGCTATTATATAAAATCAATAGTTCCCTCGACTAAAGACAGCCGAAGGCAGCTATTAAGCTGGGAGCATCGCGGACAAGGAACGCTGATGTAGAGGACCTATTCTTGCGCAAGATACACTATCATATAAAGTGAGCCAACGAGAGATATCAAAAACGTGGAACATGTGCATGTGGAAATCTGGCCCGGTAAATGTGAAAAGTCTCCAATTTGCTACGGAATGTCTCATTAATCGCCTCTCAATACTGCGATATATAATAGCTATATTTTCAGTTATAGTATATCAATTCTATCTTCTTGTAATATGATGTATATGTACATGTAACTGTTCTGTTTCACTGTGTCTTGAAAAAGGAGCGAATCGCTCCGAAAAATTTGACAACCTAAACTTGTCCACACTGTTGGAATTACTTCTTTGACCCATATAATATTTTAAGTAATTTGTATCCTACGGACATACCTCCATTAGATCCAGTGTTATATGAGATTTGACCGTCTATATTACTTCTTTGACCCATGTCTATATAACATATGTACACTTCCCCAGTATATACCTGTCTATATTACATATGTACACTTCCCTGGTATATACCTGTCTATATAACATATGTACACTTCCCTTGTATATACCTGTCTATATAACATATGTACACTTCCCCAGTATATACCTGTCTATATAACATGTGTACACTTTCCCAGTATAAACCTGTCTATATAACAAATGTACACTTCCCCAGTAAATACCTGTCTATATAACATGTGTTAACTTCCCCGGTATATACCTGTCTATATAACAAATGTACACTTCCCCAGAATATACCTGTCTATATAGCATATGTACACTTCCCTGGTATATGCCTGTCTATATAACATATGTACACTTCCCCAGTATAAACCTGTCTATATAACAAATGTACACTTCCCTTGTATATACCTGTCTATATAACATATGTACACTTCCCCAGTATATACCTGTCTATATAACATATGTACACTTCCCGAGTATATACCTGTCTATAAACATGTGTACACTTCCTTGTATATACCTGTCTATATAACATGTGTTAACTTCCCCGGTATATACCTGTCTATATAACAAATGTAGACTTCCCCAGTATATACCTGTCTATATAACATGTTAACTCTTCCCCGGTATATACCTGTCTATATAACAAATGTACACTTCCCCAGTATATACCTGTCTATATAACATGTGTACACTTCCCCAGTATATGCCTGTCTATATAGCATGTGTTAACTTCCCCAGTATATACCTGTCTATATAACAAATGTACACTTCCCTTGTATGTACCTGTCTATATAACATGTGTACACTTCCCCGGAATATACCTGTCTATATAACATATGTACACTTCCCGAGTATATACCTGTCTTTTTAACATATGTACACTTCCCCAGTATATACCTGTCTATATAACATATGTACACTTCCCCAGTATATACCTGTCTATATAACAAATGTACACTTCCCTTGTATGTACCTGTTTATATAACATGTGTACACTTCCCCGGTATATACCTGTCTATATAACATATGTACACTTCCCGAGTATATACCTGTCTATTTAACATATGTACACTTCCCCAGTATATACCTGTCTATATAACATGTGTACACTTCTCCAGTATATACCTGTCTATATAACATGTGTACACTTCCCTAGTTTATACCTGTCTATATAACATATGTACACGTCCCTTGTATATGCCTGTCTATATAACATATGTACACTTTCCCGGTATATACCTGTCTATATAACAAATGTACACTTCCCCAGTATATACCTGTATATATAACATGTGTACACTTCCCCAGTATATACCTATCTATATAACATATGTACACTTCCCCAGTATACACCTGTCTGTACAACATATGTACACTTCCCCAGTATATACCTGTCTATATAACATGTGTACACTTCCTTGTATATACCTGTCTATATAACATATGTACACGGCCCTTGTATATGCCTGTATATATAACATATGTACATTTCCCCGTATATACCTGTCTATAAAACATATGTACATTTCCCAGTATGTACCTGTCTATCTAACATGTGTACACTGCCCCAGTATACACCTGTCTATATAACATGTGCACACTTCCCCAGTACATGCCCGTCTAAAAAACACGTGTACCCTTCCCCAGTATATCCATGACTATATAACATACGTACACTTCCTTGTATATTCCTGTCTATATAACATGTGCACACTTCCCCAGTATATGCCTGTTTATATAACATATGTACACGTCCCTAGTATACTCCTGTCTACGTAAAATATGGACTCTTCCTCAGTATATACCTGTCTAAATAACATATGTACATTTCCCCGTATATACCTGTCTATAAACATGTGTACACTTCCCTAGTTTATACCTGTCTATATAACATGTGCACACTTCCCCAGTATATGCCTGTTTATATAACATATGTACACGTCCCTTGTATATGCCTGTATATATAACATATGTACACGTCCCTAGTATACTCCTGTCTACGTAAAATATGGACTCTTCCTCAGTATATACCTGTCTAAATAACATATGTACATTTCCCAGTACATACCTGTCTATATAACATGAGTACACTTCCCCAGTATCCCCCTGTCTGTACAACATATGTACCCTTCCCCAGTATACACCCGTCTACATAACATATGTACACTTTCCCGGTATATACCTGTCTATAAAACATATGTACATTTCCCAGTCTATCGCTGTCTATCTAACATGTGTACACTTCCCTAGTTTATACATGTCTATATAACATATGTACATTTCCCAGTATATACCTGTCTATCTAACATGTGTACACTTCCCCAGTATACACCTGTCTACATAACATGTGTACACTTCCCCAGTATATACCTGTCTATATAACATGTGTACACTTCCCCAGTATATACCTGTCTATATAATATATGTACACTTCCCCAGTATATACCTGTCTTTATAATATATGTACACTTCCCCGGTATATACCTGTCTATATAACATGTGTACACTTCCCCAGTATACACCTGTCTACATAACATATGTACACTTCCCCAGTTTATACCTGTCTATATAATATGTGTACACTCCTTTCCTGGTTTGTACCACTACGTATTGTGTCCTCCTTCCACAGTTTATACTCGCGTGATTATTTATCGATCGTTCGTGTATCGACAATTGTAATTTACATTGCTTGGAAAACCGAAATAGAAGTAATGGACCAGCTTCATTCCTATTCGATTTTGAGACCCAAATACGTTGTTGATTGGTTGATGTGATTATCCAAACTCTCCGCTAATATTTCTGGTCGACAAACAAATCTGGAGATACATAGAGAAGCCCCAGTATCGCTTACCTTCCATACGTAATTGATTTGTATATGATTGTGTTGTGGAATGACACTTGCTTTATCATTGCCAATTCCGTGTCAGTTATAAAGCTGGTTCCATTAATATGTATGTTCTGTAAATGTGCTTGCTACCGTCAATATGCACACCGGAGCTATCATAATGATATTCAATCCAATTAGTGGGTTACCCTACTTCTGTTCCCTTAGGACATCGGCCTGGTGAGTAAACCACCATACATAAGCAGTTAGCAATATGTTTGTTTCCAAGGAAAATTGAATGTCACACGTCATATAAATATAAGCCATTTGGAACGGTTACGACCGTTCTCCTGTTGTCTTACGACATGTAGTTAGTTTAGAATTCCTAAGATAATGAGATTTCTTACAATCCGGCGAGTTGAATTAAAACGAAAACGCCAACAGACGTACCGAACTGTTTTCGTTTTTCTTTTGTGTAAACATTATACATTTAAGATGATGAACAATGGCATAGTTTGGAGATTATGTTTTTGTGGAGGAAAAGTAATCAAAATAAACATGACTCTAAATATATAGCGGAGCTAACTCAAAACCACAAAGCGTCGAGACATTGCAAGATAACTTGAGAGTAGAGTATACAATATACAATCTGACGTACGTTTGTCTGCTAGGGGTATGTTAGCCTCCAATGAGTGACCTTGCTTTGCGCCTGAAATCGCTACATGACTAGTTCTGGTGCGAAAGATATGTTTCACACGTCGGCAACGATAGAATATGTGAAAAGGAGGATTGACAGGCATAACGCTTTAAGTTACAAGATAGTTTCGTACTTTTCATTGGAGAACAATTCCAGTAAATGCAGATGGAAACTTAAAATAATGTTTACAAACTTAGAGCATATGATTCATCTGAGAGATACTTTGTTTATAATATGAATTTTGACAGTTCTTTGTCCTGTATCATGTATTTTGTGGGGTCATATTGTCTCTTGTTTTGTTTTGATGTCCTCTCAGTTATTGATGTTGAGACTGAACTTGATTTTTTAGATTTGAGCGATTATTTAAAGTTTATGGAAAAGTGTAACGTTTGATAATATTATTATACTTAATTACTATTCATTTCACTTAAAATATTATTGTATTATAGTTGTCTTCATGTATCAATACTCTAAGAAAATATCCAATTGTGATGGTGTGGTTAGGTCTTTGTTATCTATGTAGGCAAGGGTGTTACTTGCAAATTTCACTGCATGCTATTGTGATGGTAACCGCGCTACCACAGGTTAGTCCTAAGCTGACACAGAGTCTTTACCTCATACCAAATCAGGCTTTTTAAGATAAACATTACTAAATTGTGTACCCTAAAATTTGTTTGATAAATAATTGATTGTTCTTTTGTTTTTTATTTATATAGCCCGCAGGTTACATAATATGCATATTCACCATTAACGTCGCGTGATTTTACTCATCGACATATCTTAACAACAAAAAAAGTTTTTGCAAATCTATATGAGCACAGATTGTATTCAGGTTTTGTGAGGATGTTTATGGGAAGTTTATGTTTATTAATAGTTCCAGTGAATATTTTGAGCTAGTTTTTGTTATCTTTAATTAAATTTTCAATAATTAAAATGACAAAACTAACCAGCATATTTGTGTAATAATGCTATTTGATTTGATTAACAGATTCATTTCCGGTTTCATAATACCGGAAATTCATATACACTCGGGAATCTAATTGTGTCCTTTGTTGCTAGCACAATTTGACAAAACATCAAACAAAATGCAGGCAGCTTTCGGAGATGCGAAGAAAACGGGCAGACTATTTCAGATTTCTTCAGAAACAGGAAAAAAATAACAGTCCATGTTGCATAATAAATATAAAGACAAAAATGAGAAATATTTCATCTAAACATAAACATATAGATAAAATAAGGAATACACACTATAAGCAACCAAAACAGTTAATTGTACTATAAACAGGAACAATAAAGTATTCTTCCCACTTTATATAGACAAAAATACGATACACTCAATCTCACATACTTTTCAGACAAAACGAAACATTACATCATGCGTAAAATATATATATGAATAAACAACGAAACATATATAGAGAGCGAAAACTTTCATCTAACGTAATATATATAGAGCGAAAACTGTCATCTAACGTAATATATAAACAACGAAACATATATATAGAACGAAAATTTTCATCTAACGTAATATATATACAACGAAAACTTTAGTATAACGTTATTTCTACCACAATACGCTGTGTTATTACACTTTCAGATCATTGTATAAACACGCATACTGTTAGATAATATGAGTTATATACCACACGTGGTATATGACCTCCAAGAGTTTTGTTTGGTCGAGAAGATGAACTTCGACCGGGAAGACTTTTTCAACGTGCTTTTTGCCACCTGCTGTTTTGTTTACGTCGTCGGCTGTCAACAACCGACAAATGTTGGTAACTTTGTGAGGTTATGCGGAAAAGGGGATTATTAGGGCAATATTAAAAGATGATACTTAATGATTTGACCGCTAGTTTCAGGCAAAATTGCTACAGACGCTCGATATCGTTTCGACGTAACACCGTCGCGTGTCCAGGTCGTGAAACCAAAACAAGATCTGCCACAGTGTTGGGAGATATTTCGTTCTCTCAACGTCCCGTTATCGCTATTTAGACGGCCTGACTATGGCTGAACATTCACTATATACGTCAACCATATATACATCACGAAGAAACGTAGGCCTATGGTTTTGGATATTGACAACGATAAGTTCGTCTACAACGGTTCATCACTTGGCGGGAGGCAGACTTCGTACGATATGCTTACGCGCATATAGTCCGTTGTTAATTTATATAAAATAATGCAATACTGCTACTCTCCATATTTAAAGTCATTTATCTATTTTATTTTTTCACGAAGTTGTTGCCGAAACATTAATTTTGACAATAATTAAATTTATAATAAAAAAGTCATTTTTGAATATTAATGAGTGACTTTTTACATATGGTTCATATCACTACGCCGGCCTTGTCAACACACATATGTGTGTATGTTCATGAGATTGTGGTAGAAACAGATCACACGACTCGTGGTTGTTGAGTATGGTATTTATTTCACTCTCGTTAGTTAATTTTAAAAAGTTACAGAAAGACACTCGCTAAAGCTGGTGTCTTTTGTAACTTTTGTAAATTAACTAACTCGAGTGAAGTAGATACCATATTCAACAACCACTCGTTGTGTAACCTCTATATATATACAACGAAAGCTTTCATCTAACGTTATATATATACAACTAAAAACTTTCATCTAACGTTATATATATACAACTAAAAACTTTCATCTAACGTTACATATATAGAATGGAAACTTTCATCTAACGTTATATATATACAACAAAAACTTTCATCTAACGTTACATATATAGAACGGAAACTTTCATCTAACGTTATATATATACAACGAAAACTTTCATCTAACGTTACATATATAGAACGGAAACTTTCATCTAACGTTACATATATACAACGAAAACTTTCATCTAACGTTACATATATAGAACGGAAACTTTCATCTAACGTTATATATATACAACAAAAACTTTCATCTAACGTTACATATATAGAACGGAAACTTTCATCTAACGTTATATATATACAACGAAAACTTTCATCTAACGTTACATATATAGAACGGAAACTTTCATCTAACGTTATATATATACAACAAAAACTTTCATCTAACGTTACATATATAGAACGGAAACTTTCATCTAACGTTATATATATACAACGAAAACTTTCATCTAACGTTACATATATAGAACGGAAACTTTCATCTAACGTAATATATATACAACAACAAAATTAATCTAACGTTACATATTTACCGCGAAAACTTTCATCTAACGTTACATATATAAATTGGAAACTTTCATCTAACGTTACATATATACAACAAAAACTTTCATCTAACGTTACATATATAGAACGGAAACTTTCATCTAACGTTATATATATACAACGAAAACTTTCATCTAACGTTACATATATAGAACGGAAACTTTCATCTAACGTTATATATATACAACAAAAACTTTCATCTAACGTTACATATATAGAACGGAAACTTTCATCTAACGTTATATATATACAACGAAAACTTTCATCTAACGTTACATATATAGAACGGAAACTTTCATCTAACGTAATATATATACAACAAAAACTTTCATCTAACGTTACATATATAGAACGGAAACTTTCATCTAACGTTATATATATACAACGAAAACTTTCATCTAACGTTACATATATAGAACGGAAACTTTCATCTAACGTAATATATATACAACAACAAAATTAATCTAACGTTACATATTTACCGCGAAAACTTTCATCTAACGTTACATATATAAATTGGAAACTTTCATCTAACGTTACATATATACAACGAAAACTTTCATCTAACGTTACATATATAGAACGGAAACTTTCATCTAACGTAATATATATATACAACAAAAACTTTAATCTAAAATTACATATATACGACGAAAACTTGCATCTAACGTTATATATATATATACAACAAAAACTTTAATCTAGCGTTACATATATACAACGAAAACTTTCATCTAACGTTAGATATATAGAACGGAAACTTTCATCTAACGTTACATATATACAACGAACACTTTCATTTAACCTTACATATAAAGAACGGATCTTTAATCTAACGTTACCTATATATACACAACGAAACATTTCATCTAACATTTCATACATACAACGAAACATTTCATCTAAAGTAATATTTTATGCAACGAAACATTTCATCTAACGTTACATATATACAATGAAACATTTTATCTCAAGTAATATTATATATAACGAAACATTTCATCTAACATTACACATATAAAACGAAACATTTCGTCTAGCGTTACATATATACAACGAGACATTTCATCTAACGTTACATATATACAACGAAACATTTCATCATGCGTAATATATATATAACGAAAACTTTCATCTAGTGTTACATATATAAGACGAAACATTTCATCTAACAATACATATATATATAAAACGAAACATTTCATCTAACATTACACATATACAACGAAACATTTCGTCTAACGTTACATATATACAACGAAACATTTCATCTAACATAACATATATACAACGAAACATTTCATCTAACGTTACATATATAATACGAAACATTTCATCTAACGTTACATATATACAACGAAATATTTCATCATGCGTAATATATGTACAACGAAAACTTTCATCTAGTGTTACATATATATATAACGAAACATTTCATCTTAAGTAATATTATATACAACGAAACATTTCATCTAACGTTACATATATAAAACGAAACATTACATTTAACATTACATATATACAACGAAACATTTCATCTAAAGTAATATTAATTACAACGAAAACTTTCATCTAACATTACATATATACAACGAAACATTTCATCATGCGTAATATATATAAAACGATAAATTTCATCTAACGTTTTATATTTTCAACGAAACATTTCATTATGCGTATTATATATATAACGAAAACTTTCATCTAACGTTACATATATACAACGAAACATTCCATTGCTCGATGGAAATTATTCCAACTGACTTTTTATAGAGATCCTCACAAAACATTCAATCTCACTATTTTTATCGGCCAACAATACGTAATATTTCATCTTAACTACTGTATAAAATGAAACATAATTGGCAAATTTCTTTTTCCAGGTCACCTGTACTTTAGCTCAAGTGACCTATTGCTATCCGTCTTTGCCCGTCGTCGTGCGTCGTGCCTCGTCAGTCGTCCGTTAACATTTTACATTTTCAACTTAAGCTGAAATACTGTCAAAGGGATTTCATTGATACTTCATGGGAATGTTATTGACATCTCCCTGCCAAGTGTTTTAATTTTTTGGGTAAATCAGAAATCAAATATGGCCGATACGGCCGCCGTTTTGCAAAATTATTTCAGACTTAAAGTCAAGTTTTACTGGGCTGATTTAAATGAAACTTGGTAGGAATGATCGACTCATGGTCCTGACAGTGTTGTTATTTTTTCGGGTCGATCAGAAATCAAATATGGCCGCCACGGCCGCAATTTTGAAAAATATATTTTTCAAACTTTAAGTCAAAATCTACTGGGCCGATTTAACTGAAGCTTGGTAGGAAGGATTGACTCACAGTCCTGCCAAAGTATTTTTCATTTTTCGGGTCGACAAGAAATCTAATATGGCCGCCATGGCCGGTATTTTAAAAATAACTATTTCAAACTTAAAGTCCAGTCTACTGGGCCAATTTATCTGAAACTTGGTCGAAATGATCGACTCTTGGTCCTGGCAAAGTTTTCTTTTTTCGGGCTCAAAAATCTAATATGGCCGCCACGGCTGCCATTTTGAAACAAAATTATTTCAAACTTAAAATCAAGTTCTTATAGACCGATTTAACTGGAATTATCAACTCATGGTCTTGACAAACTTAGCTTAACGTTATACTTAACTATTTTTTATTCAAATTGGTAGGGATGATTGACATCGTTATCACCAGTAGATTGTTGTGCAACAAATACCATCTATATATATTCTATGGCAGTAAATTGTTGTGCAACTCGGTACCATCTATTTATATATCCTAATAGAGAAGATTACTGTGAAAACTTAGAACCATCTATATATATCTTATTACAGTAAATAGTTTTTAGAACTCAGTACCATCTATATATATCCTATTACAGTAGATTGTTGTCAAGCTAAGAACCATCTATATATATCCTATTACAGTAAATTGTTGTTACGCTCAGTACCATCTATATATATCTTATTACGGTAGATTGTTGTCAAGCTAAAAACCATTTATATATATCATATTACAGTTGATTGTTGTGACAACTCATTACCATTTATATATATCATATTACAGTAGATTGTTGTTAAGCACAGTACCATCTCTATATATATTATTACAGTAGATTGTTGTTAAGCTCAGTGCCATCTTTATATATCCTATAACAGTAGATTGTTGTTAAGCTCAGTGCCATTTATATATATTCTATTACAGTAGATTGTTGTCAAGCTAAGAACCATCTATATATATCCTATTACAATAGATTGTTGTCAAGCTAAAAACCATTTATATGTATCATATTACAGTTGATTGTTGTGACAACTCATTACCATCTCTATATATATTATTACAGTAGATTGTTGTTAAGCTCAGTGCCATCTTTATATATCCTATAACAGTAGATTGTTGTTAAGCTCAGTACCATCTATATATATCTTATAACAGTAGATTGTTGTCAAGCTAAGAACCATCTATATATATATCCTATTACAGTAGATTGTTGTCAAGCTAAGAACCTTCTATATATATATCCTATTACAGTAGATGGTTGTCAAGCTAAGAACCATCTATATATATCCTATTACAATAGATTGTTGTTCGGCTCAGTACCATCTATATATATCTTATTACAGTAGATTGTCGTTCGGCTAAGTACCATCTATATATATCTTATAACAGTAGATTGTTGTTACGCTCAGTACCATTTATATATATCCTATTACAGTAGATTGTTGTTCGGCTCAGTACCATCTATATATATCCTATTACAGTCGATAATTGTTAAGCTCAGTACCATCTATATATATCGTATTACAGTCGATAATTGTTAAGCTCAGTACCATCTATATATATCCTATTACAGTAGATTGTTGTTAAGCTCAGTGCCATTTATATATATCCTATTACAATAGATTGTCGTTCGGCTCAGTACCATCTATATATATATTATTACAGTAGATTGTTGTTAAGCTCAGTGCCATTTATATATATCCTATTACAGTCGATTGTTGTTAAGCTCAGTACCATATATATTTATCCTATTACAATAGATTGTTGTTAAGCACAGTACCATCTCTCCATATATTATTACAGTAGATTGTTGTTAAGCTCAGTGCCATCTTTATATATCCTATTACAGTCGATTATTGTTAAGCTCAGTACCATCTATATATATCCTATAACATTAGATTGTTGTTAAGCTCAGTGCCATCTTTATATATATCCTATAACATTAGATTGTTGTTAAGCTCAGTGCCATTTATATATATTCTATTACAGTAGATTGTTGTTAAGCTCAGTGTCATCTTTATATTTCTTATTACAGTAGATTGTTGTTAAGCTCAGTACCATCTTTATATATATCCTTTAACATTAGATTGTTGTTAAGCTCAGTGCCATTTATATATATTCTATTACAGTAGATTGTTGTTAAGCTCAGTGTCATCTTTATATTTCTTATTACAGTAGATTATTGTTAAGCTCAGTGCCATCTTTATATATCTTATTACAGTCGATTGTTGTTAAGCTCAGTGCCATCTTTATATATCCTATTACAGTCGATTGTTGTTAAGCTCAGTACCATCTATATATATCTTATTACAGTTGATTGTTGTGATAGCTCAGTACCATCTATATATATATATATTACAATAGATTGTTGTTAAGCTCAGTACCATCTATATATATCTATAACAGTAGATTGTTGTTAAGCTCAGTACCATCTATATATATCTATAACAGTAGATTGTTGTTAAGCTCAGTACCATCTATATATATCTTATTACAGTAGATTGTTGTTAAGCTCAGTGCCATATATATATATCTATTACAATAGATTGTTGTTAAGCTCAGTACCATCTATATATATTCTATTACAGTAGATTGTTGTTAAGCTCAGTACCATCTATATATATCTATTACAATAGATTGTTGTTAAGCTCAGTACCATCTATATATATCTATTACAATAGATTGTTGTTAAGCTCAGTACCATCTATATATATCTATTACAGTAGATTGTTGTGATAGTTAATTTGACTTGAAGGTAAAATAATCAAATTAACACCACCAGTCAGCCTCTTGGTTCCGATGATTTTGGTCATGCTTGCTCGAATAATAGTTTTCTCATGGTGATAACAACATTATTTTTCATGTTGATCACATCACCCATTAACCTTTATAACAGTCTATAATTGTATTATACTTAGTCCATAAATATATTTCACGCGTCGCTTTACGTCTGCATGAAATGTAGTAGGTCAGAGTTCTGTGGGTGCATAGAGTTTATAAATTCCGGTACGTGACCGTAAGGGGCGACTATTGAGGGTCTCGTTCTGTGTCACGGACTTTCTTCTGTGCCATTTTGAAAGGTTAATAGACAACATATAAATATTGATCTGCTTCCCCGATTGCAACACTGAAGTCATTTATCTGTTTCTATCTAACTTCTTAGTAGTACGTAGTCTCTTTTGGTACACGTACTGTTTGCCTACAGTCTGGCGCTGTGTGACCCTATTGGATTGGAAATAGATCGTTACAACTGGGTAACTACAAAAATGTCAAATCGCCACATAAAGGAACTGCCAACATCTTATCACTAATAAACATCACCATATCTGGAATACCTCGTGGCTGTCTCCTCAGATGTTTGTGTGGATGCATTTGATCGTCGACGGAGAATTAACATCATTAACAATGTTTTCACTGTATATCTCTGTGGCTAGTGAGCTCTGGATCAGAGCATACACAGAGTATCTGCTGCCATGTGTGTAATTTCGACTTTAAATCAATACTTTACAGCCGATCGCACGTGTTTGTGATTTACTATATCTGCACGTTATACTGACTGGTATACTGTTCTATAGCAGTGTAACGTGGCGTACATACTACAGCTACCTGTCATGTGTCTGTTGTATTGATTGATATAATATAGATGTTCTATAGAAAATAATGGCATCGTGTAACACTGGAATGCAGCTTCTCATGTGTCCTGTATTGACTGGTTTAGTGGTGTAAGGTTACGGTTTATCTATCATAGAAAAAGACTTTCACATGGTGTTCACAATGCAAACATATTTAAGGCAAAAAGCAATCCTCAGCGATGACACTATATAACCAAATGGATTATAATGTACCTGATGACAATTCACAAGGATGAATATACCACCACTCTGCTGACAGTATCCATTCAAACTGATGACAAAATACCGCAAAACTGTATACTACAACACTAATGACAGTATACCACCAAGTTATGACACTTTACAACTAACTGATAACAAAATACCCCAACACTGATGACGGTATACACTTTACTACCAAACCAATGACAGTTTACAACTAAACAGATGACATTATACTACCAAACTTATGACAGTATCCTCCATATTGATGACATGTTTCTCCTGATAGCATGGCAACAAAACAATTTATCATAGCATCATCCAAAGTTCGTTGAACTACATTCTTTTCAAATTTACATTATGTAAGTTTACCTCAGCTTGTTGATCACGTAAACACACCAATTTTGTAATGAAATAAGCAGTAAAAAGCGAAGTGAGAAAATGTCTTGGTCTCACTTCACATCCAACAAGACATTCAATACCTTTGTTGGCGGTGTACCAAGACAGCCAAAGAATTTCCATTTTTAGGCTTTTATCGATAGGCAATTACATTAACCTTTTAAAATTATGGTAGATGGTCATGAGGAGAGTTGAGCTTGAGTAGCGGGTTTCCCATGATACACGTAGCTAGGTAGTCATCTCTTCCTCCTAATCTTATCAGGAGGGCCCTAAATAGAAATTGCTCCAGTTTTTATCACTGTCGACATTTCCAGAACGAGATGAGACACAATCAAATTATGCAATATCACCTTCATACATGTACGAGTCGCCTGAAGTAGAATGCGATGAGGCCATTGACACGTAAGGTCAGCAGCTAAAAGTGGTCGCTAGTAGAATACTGAGCACTGACGATAGTCGGCAGGGCAACCACAAACACCGTGACTTGTAGATATAGACCTGGATTTACAAACAACTGGCTTGCCGTTGTAACCTGGGAATACAAACGACTGGTAAAAACAAGTATATACCGTGTACACAACCTACCGGTAACAGTAATATACCGGGTACACAACCTACCGGTAACAGTAATATACCGGGTATACAACCTACAGGNGTTAGCGATTCATGTAAAATATGTCCAAAAACCCATTGTTGTTATGACCTCATAAATGTTGAAAAAATAAATATCATTCCTTATATTTACATTGACGAATCCTTTCAGTGGATCGATATAACAACGAATAAAACAAATAAACAGGGTTTGTTCCTGCTTATACACGGGTGCAACGCAGTGGCGAGAACAGTGTTTTTTCGCGGGGAAATGTGACACTATCGTGAGAGATCTTAGCAACCGTCAACAACAATAACACAACAAAATGTAGTTCCATATTCAATGTTTATTTGTAGCACAGGACACGTGAATACGTGGATATTTCACAAAGCACAGTTCAATAATATTTTAAGATGTAAGAATTAAGCATCTAGGTCGGTCGTTCCGAGTGAGTAGTTTTTGTAGTGTATTACTACGCAGTGTGATCAGGTTACTATCAGTTCCCACGTGCTGAGATTCTATGAACACCTGTGTTATGCATTTATGAATGTAATTTTTGTCAATGGGTCTAAGCACACAGAATGTAAATATATACCGGGTACACAACCTACCGGTAACAGTAAAATACCGGGTACACAACCTACCGGTAACAGTAATATACAGGGTACACAACCTACCGGTAACAGTAATACACCGGGTATACAACCTACCGGTAACAGTAATATATCGGGTATACAACCTTCAGGTAACAGTTATATACCGGGTACACAACCTACCGGTAACAGTAATATACCGGGTATACAACCTACAGGTAACAGTTATATACCGGGTATACAACCTACCGGTCCCAGTTATATACCGGGTATACAACACACCGGTTAAAGTGATGTACCAAGTATATAACCTACCGGTAACAGTTACATACCGGGTATACAACCTACCGGTAACAGTTATATACCGGGTACACAACCTACAGTTAACAGTTATATACCGAGTATACAACCTACCGGTTAAAGTGATGTACCAAGTATATAACCTACCGGTAACAGTTATATACCGGGTATACAACCTACCGGTAACAGTTATAAACCGGGTATACAACTTACCTGTTTAAGTGACGTACCAAGTATACAACCTACCGGTAACAGTTATATACCGGGTATACAACCTACCGGTTAAAGTGATTAACCAAGTATATAACCTACTGGTAACAGTTATATACCGGGTATACAACCTACCGGTAACAGTTATAAACCGGGTATACAACGTACAGTTAACAGTTATAAACCGGGTATACAACCTACCGGTCCCAGTTATATACCGGGTATACAACCTACAGGTAACAGTTATATATCGGGTATACTACCTACAGGTAACAGTTAAAAACCGGGTATACAACCTGCCGGTAACAGTTATAAACCGGGTATACAACCTACAGGTAACAGTTATATACCGGGTATACAACATTTCGGTAAACGTGATGTACCAAGTATACAACCTATAGGTAACAGTTATAAACCGGATATACAACTAACAGGTTACAGTTATAAACCGGTTGTTCAACCTACCGGTAACCAATATAAACCGGGTATACAGCCTACCGGTAACAGTTATAAACCGGGTATACAACCTAACGGCATACAGTTATAAACCGGGTATACAACCTACCGGTTAAAGTGATGAACCAAGTATATAACCTACCGGTCCCAGTTATATACCGGGTATACAACCTACCGGTAACAGTTATAAACCGGGTATACAACCTACCTGTTAAAGTGATGTACCAAGTATACAACCTACCGGTAACAGTTATATGCCGGGTATACAACCTACCAGTTAAAGTGATGAACCAAGTATATAACCTACCGGTAACAGTTATAAACCGGGTATACAACCTACCTGTTAAAGTGATGTACCAAGTATATAACCTACCGGTAACAGTAATATACCGGGTATACAACCTACCGGTAACAGTAATATACCGGTTACACAACCTACAGTTAACAGTTATAAACCGGGTATGCAACCTACCTGTTAAAGTGATATACCAAGTATACAACCTACCGGTAACCAATATAAACCGGGTATACAACCTACAGGTAACAATCATAAATATGGTATACAACCCCCGGGTAACATTTATAAACTGGGTATACAACCTACCGATAACCGTTATAAACTGGGTATACAACCTACCGGTTAAAGTGATGAACCAAGTATATAACCTACAGGTAACAGTTATATACCGGGTATACAACCTGCCGGTAACAGTTATAAACCGGGTATGCAACCTACCTGTTAAAGCGATGTACCAAGTATACAACCTACCGGTAACAGTTATATACCGGGTATACAACCTACCGGTTAAAGTGATGAACCAAGTATATAACCTACCGGTAACAGTTATAAACCGGGTATCCTACAGTTAACAGTTATAAACCGGGTATACAACCTTCCTGTTAAAGTGATGTACCAAGTATACAACCTATAGGTAACAGTTATAAACCGGGGATACAACCTACCTGTTAAAGCGATGTACCAAGTATGTAACCTCCCGGTAACAGTAATATACCGGGTACACAACCTACAGTTAACAGTTATAAACCGGGTATACAACCTACAGGTAACAGTTATAAACCGGGTATACTACCTAACGGCATACAGTTATACACCGGGTATACAACCTACAGGTAACAATTATAAATATGTTATACAACCCCCTCCCGGTATTTATAAACTGGGTATACAACCTACCGATAACAGTTATAAACCGGGTATACAACCTACCGGTTAAAGTGATGAACCAAGTATATAACCTACCGGTAACAGTAATATACCGGGTACTATACCGGGTATACAACCTACCGGTAACAGTTATAAACCGGGTATATAACCTACCTGTTAAAGTGATGAACCAAGTTTATAACCTACCGGTAACAGTTATATACTGGGTATACAACCTACCGGTAACAGTTATAAACCGGGGGTACAACCTACCTGTTAAAGTGATGTACCAAGTATATAACCTACCGGTAACAGTAATATACCGGGTACACAACCTACAGTTAACAGTTATAAACGGGGTATACAACCTACAGGTAACAGTTATAAACCGGGTATACAACCTGCAGGTAACAGTTATAAACCGGGTATAAAACCTATTGGTAAACAGTTATAAACCGGGCATTCAAACTACTGGTAACAGTTTTAAACCGGGTATACAACCTGCCGGTAACAGTAATAAACCGGGTATAAAACCTATTGGTAAACAGTTATAAACCGGGTATAAAACCTACTGGTAACAGTTATAAACCGGGTATACAAACCACCGGTAACCAATATAAACCGGGTATACAGCCTACCGGTAACAGTTATAAACCGGGTGTACAACCTTACGGCATACAGTTATAAACCGGGTATACAACCTACAGGTAACAATTATAAATATGGTATACAACCCCCGGGTAACATTTATAAACTGGGTATACAACCTACCGATAACAGTTTTAAACCGGGTATAAAACCTATTGGTAAACAGTTATAAACCGGGTATTCAATCTACTGGTAACAGTTATAAACCGGGTATACAACCTGCCGGTAACAGTTATAAACCGGGTATAAAACCTATTATTACCCCTTTGAGAAAAATCTAGGAATCTGATTGGTTAAAAACTACAGTGTACCAAACCGCATTCGTAAATCTCAAGGGGTATACGAAAATCTCAGGGGGTATACGGTCATGTCACGTGATTCTCAGCAGTAATACGGTGGAATCATGTGCTTTTACAAGGGGTATACGGGTCACGTGTCTTTGTATCTTGCGGCCGGGCAATGGGAGACAACTCGCATTCGTCGTCTGCTTCCGGCGATGTTTACAAAATGGCAAAACGTTTCGCTTCGCATACTGATGAGGAAATACTCGCCAAAAGGGCTAACTATATGCCACAAAACACACAAAAGTCGAACAGACGAGCGGCAAACATGCTGAGGACGTATTTAAAAGAAAAGAATCAGGAAGAACAGTTCGAGGAATTTGATAAAACGGAACTAAATGAGGTAGATCTACTGTGCCATTTTTATCTTGACAACAGAAAAGTTGACGGGGAACTGTACAAAACCAATATAAAAGACTCAAAGGGGTAATAAATTCGTTACACGGAATTTTGGCGGGGTATACGGGATGGTATGACCCTAAAGGGTTTCGTATTTCCTGAGGCCGATCTAAATATTGGTAAACAGTTATAAACCGGGTATAAAACCTACTGGTAACAGTTATAAACCGGGTATACAACCTACCAGTAACAGTTATAAACCGGGTATAAAACCTGTTAGTTATAAACCGGTTATTCAACCTACTGGTATACAGTTTTAAACCAGGAATATAACTAACCATTATACAATTATAGACCGGGAGCATAATTTACCGGTATACAGTTTTAAACCGGGAATATAACGTACTGGTACACAGTTGTAAACAGTTCGTAATATTCCCGGATTATAACTGTTTACCGGTAAGTTATATTCCCGGCTTACAACTGTATACAGGTAAGTCATATTCCCGGTTTATAACTGTTTACCGGAAAGTTATATTCCCGGTGTATTACTGTTTACCAGTAAGTTCTATTCCTGGTTTAAAACTGTATACCGGTAAGTTATATTCCCGGTTTATAACTGTATAACAGTTCCTAATATTCCCAGTTATAAACCAGGAATATAACTTTCCGGTATACAGTTTTAAACGAGGAATAGAACTTACCGGTAAACAGTTATAAACTATGAATATAAATTACCTGTATACAATAACAAACCGGGAATAAGACTTACCGGTATACAGTGTTAAACCAGGGATATAATTTACCTGTGTACAGTTATAAACCGGGAATATAACTTACCGATATACAGTTATAAACCGGGAAGTTAACTTACCTGTACAAAGGAATAAACTGGGAATGTACCTTATCGATATACAGTTATAAACTGGAAATATAAATTACCGAAATACAGTTATAAACTTGGAATATAACTTACCGGTATACAGGTATCGACAAAGGATTATAATCTCCTAATACACGGATATAGACTGTGAAACAACCTACTTGTACGCTGATATATATATATATATGGAACGCAGAGGAATATTATCACAAAACAGAGTTCAGACGGATTTTGGTTTATGAAGCCTGTGGTTCCAATATGACCTCACTGATATTTTTGTTTTATTTTTCATCTCTATTTGAGAACGTTGCATTCCATCTAAATAATGATCTTGCAACCTTTTTCTTAACTACGCATTTTCTTGTGATCAAATGTAATGGGAAAAAAACTATCATCTACATACACAATCAGAAAGTATGCTTAGGTAGAATTGTTGAGATTTTAAGAAAACATGTAAAGAAGGGAACCGTGTTTGGTATCGGAATCGATACACTTATCCTTCCGAACAACCCAGTTATTGATATATCGTCAGGGTTTAATATATCTAACCCTTTGTTTTAATGTTACCTTAGCTTCCGTGTTTGTCATATTGCATTGACTTTGATGTCTTATTTTGTCATTGTGTATTAACTCATGTTGCGTCCATTTTTAGTATACAAGTATACATATACAATAACTTGAAGTTGTAAAAAGGCATAGCATTTTTTTGAAACGTGTTTCATTAGATGAGTTTTATCAAGGGAACACTCTACTCTTTATCGATTATATACGGTGCGAATAAGCTCATAAATGCAACATAGCTACTAGTAAAGTGACAATGAGGTAGACAGTCCCTTCCTCTACTGTAACAATACTTTCTAAGACAAATTTTTTTTTTTTATAGGTTTCGAGTCTTTTAAAACGAGTAAGAAAATTTTGAACATTAATCCGAATAATATTGCAAAGAAATATGCAATTTAAAAATGTCATGACTGATAACACAGTGGGTATGATCCCTTGTTTTGACGATGACAAAGTGGATATGTTCCATTGTTTTGACGATGACAAAGTGGATACATTCTCTTGTTTTGACTGATAACGCTGTGGGAATGTTCCCTTGCTTTGATCGATTACATAGCCAATATTTCCCCTTGTTTTGACCGGAACCACAGTGATGACGTTCCCTTGTTTTGACCTCTAACAGTTAGTTTGTTCCCTTGTTTTGACTGATAACACAGTGGCTTTGCTCCCTTGTTTTGAGCTTTAACACAGTTAGTATGTTCCCTTGTTTAGACCGATAACAAAGTGGGTTTGTTCCCTTGTTTTGACAGATAACACAGTGGATATGTTCCATTGTTCTGACCGGTAACACAGTAAGTATGTTCACTTGTTTTGACCGACAACACAGTGGGTTTGTTCCCTTGTTTTGACTGATAACACAGTGGGTATGTTCCCTTGTTTTGACCGATATAACAATGGATATGTTCCATGGTTTTGAAATTATGAGGTCCGGGTACACCATTCCTGCGTAGTTAGTAATATTTTGAAAATTGCAGCGATAAAAGATATTTTCCTATGTTAGAGATACAAAAAGAGCATTGCGACGTTTCTCTGAGATTTAAAACGATTCCGTTATAAGTCATTTGAATAATTAGAAAATCAAAGTTTAATTAGACACAGTCGCTGTAAAATTCATTTACTCGGCAAACAAATATGCAATGTTATTTCGAAATTCGCTATTTGAAATTTGATTATTATTTCCTTTTCACAAGATGATAATCGGAAAAAAATATGTTTATAACTAACCGACCAAAATGTTTTTTTCCAACTTTTCTTCATATACATGAAGTGATACCTACAAACCCTTGGGGATGAGATTCCCCTATGTCACCCTCAAGGGGGTGAATGATTCTATTTCTCTTACCCATGTCACCCATTGTGTATCATATACATAATGTAAGCAGAAGGGTTTTTTTCTTTTCACAAAGTTGAGTATCATTTGTATACAGATTTTAATCATGTATTAATATTCAGACCCCGTTGTGTCCTTAATAATAACTTTTCCTTAATTCATATCAACATATTTTATTGATAAATGACAATCCGATTGATAAAGCACAATTTCTGACAACTTTCTTGGCTATTTTATGTAACATGTGTTGACAAAAAATGTATACATTTACATTGATGTTCGATATTCTTGACTTAATTTATAAATCATCTTAACGAGTTCATGCCGTATTTATTGAAACAGAGTCTCCCTTTGTAATAGTGTCTCTACAGTGGCTGTTGTTGTCTTACCTTATTGATTCTCAGCTACATAGTTTTTGTAGTATTTACCATGCTGTGGTATATTTAGACCACCACGAGTTTATCTCATGACGCATTTTGCTTCCATTTTTCATTTAAAAGACGATTTTTCAAAAAAGGCTGTAGGGCTGTTGACAAATTTGATAAGAAGCCCAGAGCTACGATAATTCATTTTCATATAAATGGGTGGTGACTTGTTCCCTTGGGGCAGATAACAGTAGAGGAAGTCATAGAAAATATTTGAAGGACTACTTCATAAATACAATTAGACATATTTCAATAAATTTAATATGACAGATTTTCACAAAATTTGGTATGACGTTACACTGGCCTAGGAAAGACCAATGGATTATGTTGATACCAAGGGAAAAGGGGCCAAACAAGACTTATGTGTTTGAGTTTTAAGTGTACACAGCTTGTGTATTTAACATTTAATTAATATTCGAGAGATTTAAAAAAAGGAATGCGATCGAAGCTATCTCACGAGCTTTTAGTTGGAAGTTGACTTCCTTTGAAATATTTTTTTTTTTAATGTGAACTAGGTGTGGATTGGTTGAATATGTAACAAAGATTAAAATATTATGTTTTGATTATTTTTTATGCAATGAAATACTACTTTTAATATTTAAATGAATATATAATTATACCAATTCTTATGCAATATCTGAATCATTTTTCTCTTGACTTTAAGATATATCCGATGCGTTCACCTTAATATATCGATGCTCTCAGATTATGCATGGCAGAAGGAGTCATTTCAAAAAGTATACTAATTTAATATATTATTTATATCAATATGCCTGTTATGTTTACCTTCATGTACCATTTGTAAGGGTTTTTTCGGTGATAAAATGTTGTTTTCACGACCAGAAGCAGATATTTCCAATCACTATCTTCAGGTTGGTAAATATGAATAGTAGAAAGGTTATGTATCACAATCAGTAAGTTTTTGTATGTGAAATTCCGGTGACTAGTACTATACATACCCTGCCACCTTCATCAGACAACCATCATTTGCATCAGAAATTGGGAGTAGTATGCACGTTGCTTAACTGATGGGATGCACTTTAAACAGAACAACAGGGTAAAACTCAAGATCATAATCACATCACGGATGCAATGAAAATATGTCGAGATCTGGAATGGGCTCTTAAAAGGGTACAAAGAGAGTGTCAAAGCAAAGGAAATAACAAGAAAAACCAACAAATAAGGATAAACACAAAACGAAAGGTCAGGACGTCATCCTGTATATAAAACCACCCAGAGGATATATCGCAGCCATTGTAAAGTCCAGCCATGAAGCCCGTTAAGACGCTTACAATATCCTTGTTCACCCTAACCTTAGAACAACTAAAGAAAACGTCGCAGAATGTGTGTACATAATCGGATGCAAGAACTGTGCCTTTTCCCCATCGCAGAAACTGGTCAGCGATCCGGAATCCGACTTATTCAACACCGGGAATATACTATAACCGAAGAAGGGAAGAAGTTCATCCGATTGTAAAGGAAGCATTCAGAGTCCCAGATCAATAAATAGGCAATTACAGAAAATGTCTTGCATCAATGACATGGTATTAAACAAAGCGTAGCCGAATCGAATTATCGGTATGATTCGTCATTTCGAACGTGTATAATAACTAAGTGTAATACGCTTATAGAGTATCCAAATCGACTTCGATTATATATTGCCAACTCGTACATGTTTCACTCTTTGTTGCACATACGCTTCAGTCGTTATTTGTTTGATGAGGTGACAGGGTACGTATCGTACTAGTCAGCGACACGTCACATATACACACCTATAGATTGTGATACATACCTTTTCTACTATGAGCTATACGGTAATACGAGGGAGAGTAAATCTAAATACAGGATGCTTTTTCAAATGCATCTACACATTTTTTGTCATTGCTGCAAAAAGTGTACTGCAAAATATTGCACCACTATAAAGAAAAAAGTACATCACGTGTGACATTTTCCGCACGATATGATTTATTTTATCAAATTCTAATGGAGAAGATTATCAGTATTGCAACGGAGGCTTTTTCTATATCGGGTCTGAATATTTCATGAAACTGAATTGTATGCAAGGGCAAGAGACGAACACGGGATGCAAGACACTTGCCCTATTAATGTATACTTCATTTCGATATATTAATGATGTTTTCCGTAGATCTGAACAGTTTTATACTGCATCACAATAGTATTCAACTCACTTAAAAGGTGACGATTTAAATTTCAAGTCGATAATTAGTTTTTTTTCTCAGGTTGTACTGCTTAAACATTATTTTTAGTATAAACCAGGATTATTTTCTATCGGTACGTCTTTCTAATCAATAAATGTCTTTGTTGGTACTGTACGAATTTCCGAATTATTCCCATTTTTTTCAAAAAAAATAAAAATAATACATTCCTCGTTTGACTGGTTTCAGCAAAACGTCGCCAAAAGTGTTTACATGTAAACAAGAAGGCACTTCGTCTTTAGCCGTCCATATGTCTAATGGTTGATTTGAAGAATCGATACTACATGTCAATTTTTATTGAATGCAGAGTCTCCATTATGCAGTGGAAAGTTTGCTATTGTGATACCTCAAGTTCATTGATGTCGGACGTTGCATTGTAACGGATACAAATGGTTTGTCTCTCGTTTAACCCATATAGATCACGACCGCTATCGTGAAATTAACATACAAGCTAAGGGGAATATCTGTCATTATTTGATATGTGCATACGATACATCACAACATTACATTGCTACACGTTCCATTCATTATACGACAAGTACAAACCTCTTTGGGGTTCTTTGGTGTAAGATAGCTGATGTAGGGCAGATTCGTACTTTTTCGCTTAGAAAAGTCTGATCTCTTGAATATGCTTGATCGTTGTAGAGATATATTCTCCATATACATCCTATGCAATGGTGTCGGTAAGCAAATCGGTGACAATGAGCAAGGCTTTATTTAGATCCTCTTTAGTAGTAACAGAAAGGGAGTCTCCTTTAGATAAGATACAATGTAAATAGTAAGTGCACTTCTGCAATGTTGACAGTATACAAACCTATCTATAGATCCGCTGCAATGCTCTCAGATGATGGTAGTGATCCATCCTATCTGTTTATCCTCGTTTCTGTTAACATTGAGCAATCCACTCTTTAGATCGAGTATAGGATGGTGACAGTTAACAGTCCCCTCTTTAAATCATCTAAATCCTTTGAAACGATGAAAGTAAGCGATCCTCCGTTCCTATCCTCTACGATGGTGAGAGTGAGGTCCTTACTACGCCGTCGGTAGTTTGTGACTATTGTTTTAGACCTAGTAAAGGGTGACATGCTTATGTGAGATTTTCATGTAAAACATGTATATCCACTGTAACATAAAAAATAATGCCATGCACGATAATATAACATAGTAGTGATTGAGGGTTTAATTATAACACTTCACCATTCGGTAGATAATACGTTTAAATGGGCTGATATTATCTTGGAGAAATTTACCTTCCATTCGTCACAGCCATGTTTACGATGCGTTTGTTTGATTTGTTGTTGTTATGTATTTTGCGAATGAATTGGTTGTATCCTGGTTATGCATTTCCCACTAGTTTGTGGACATATTGGTACAATGACCTGTTACGTAATAATGTTCCAAACGTAACCAAGCATATCAACAGTATCGCGAATGTATCATGTAACGGGTTTGTTTTAGATATTTCGATGAACACATTTAAGATATTTGTTGACATACTCTCCTCGATAATAGTAGGCACATGTGAATGCGTCATGTGTGATTTGGGAAACATCCGTCTGGAGCACATCATGTCGCCTCTGTGTCTGGGGTATTCAGTTCTGTTTTTGGTGTCTTCTCGGTTTCTGGTTTTGTATTCCCATATCGACCTTGATGTCTGACTTTGTCCTTCTGTGTTGACGCGCTGATATAGTTTATTTTTTGTCTCAATGTTATTTATTCATGATTTACATTCTATAAGAAAGACATAATTGTATTTTAGGACATATTAAGGAAAAGGGAGTGACTCTTCTTAGCTGTGTTTTATTGGACTATTCCATAAAACATATTGTCATCCCTAGACGCCTAAATAATAACATAACAAAGGACCACCTCTGTTGCTTTTATGCTACCAGTTCAGAAATACCATCCAACATTGTTTATTCTACATATGCCGTGCTTACCGGTCGCAATACACACACTGTGCTACACACGACCATTCGCGCACCGCCTCCATTACTCTACATGTACGTCCATGCTTACAAACAACTCCATTTCTTATTCATAAGAACAGTAAAATTTTAATACAATATCGCATACGTCATATTTAAACTCCTGAAGCACGACGAAACAGTATGTGCTTAGGTTTCCCAGAAGAGGATATCCGCTGTTGGCGTGTAATCATTCGCAATAATATGTAAATAGAATTTACAGTCACTCAGAGATACATCCTCTGTAGTCATTGAACCACAATTTATTGCATCCATGTTTCGAAACTTTCAGTTTCCCATTGTTATATTGTGTAAAGTCCATTCCTGAGACATTTGTATACAAATCTTCCCATTTAGCATCGAACAATCTCAATGACAGGCAAATGCTGACACGCGTGATGCTTGTTACTAGTTACGTCATGAGTGACATTTGTTCTTTTGCCATTGTAGTTATGGTGATATGGTGCCCAGGACAATACCCGGCAAGGTGGTAGGAGGTGTGTGCTCGCTTAGTGGAGTCCTCGTCATCGCCTTACCTGTTCCCGTTATTGTGTCAAACTTTAGCAGAATCTACCATCAAAACCAGAGAGCCGACAAACGCAAAGCGCAAAAGGTAAGTAAAAACTGAGGACAACATTTGCCATGATCATTGATGATCGACCTGGGTCTTTTAGTTAATAAACGGATCAAAGACTACCCCTGAGGTATGGTGAACATATTTGGGACTCTTATTTGGTGTTAAGCATCTCATGGAAGCCCAAAAGAATTCCGTATCATGTAAATGTTGTGGTCGTTCTCTTTTCCATGCACCAAGTGTTGTTATTTTTCGAGTCGATCAGAAATTCAATATGGCCGCAACAGCCGCCATCTTGAAAAACTTAAAGTGAAGTTCTACTATGCCGATTTAAATGAAACTTGGTAGGAATTATCAACTCATGGTCCTGGCAAAGTGCTCTTTTTTTGGGGTCAATCAAAAATTCAATAAGGCCACAACGGCCGCCATTTTGAAAAGCATACTATTTCAAACTTAAAATCAAGTTCCAATAGGCCTATTTGACTGAAACGCGGTTTAGGAATAATCAACTCATGGTCTTGACAAATTTAACCTAATGGTATACTTAACTATATTTTTGCTCAAACTGGTAGAGATGATTGACATTATCTCCAATTCATATTTCAATAACAAAAATAAATACTGTAGGATTCAGGTGACTATTAAGGCCCATGGGCGAATTGTTATATTTGTCGGGGTGTGTTAAAATAATTAACATATATATTTATTATTTAACCCATCAACTTAATAAATAATAATTAAACATTTCTAAAGAAGATGCACGTTCCTCTAATATAGAAAGTACGTGTATACACATGTACGTATGTGCGTTACGTTTATCTTTCAAGATACGAAGTAGTAAAGACCGTTGGTGTATTTTTCTATTCCCAAGATTTTCAAAAATCGTAATAGCCACAATTATCCCCTTTGAGTTTACATTCAGACAATTCACTAATTATTAGTTACAAACAAAACAGTGTCAAACAATGTTAAACAGCACTCTGATTTCTGTCAATACAGACAATTCACTAATTATTAGTTAGAAACGAGACAGTGTCAAACAATGTTAAACAGCACTCTGATTTATGTCAATACAGACAATTCGCTAATTTTTAGTTAAAAATTAAACAGTGTCAAACAATGTTAAACAGCACTCGGATTTCTATCAATACAGACAATTCACTAATTATTAGTTAGAAATGAGACAGTGTCAAACAATGTTAAACAGCACTCTGATTTCTATCACTACAGACAATTCACTAATTATTAGTTAGAAATGAGACAGTGTCACACAATGTTAAACAGCACTCTGATTTCTGTCAATACAGACAATTTACTAATTATTAGTTAGAAATGAAACGGGGTCAAACAATGTTAAACAGCACTCAGATTTCTATCAATACAGACAATTCACTAATTATTAGTTACAAACAAAACAGTGTCAAACAATGTTAAACAGCACTCAGATTTCTGTCAATACAGACAATTCACTAATTATAAGTTAGAATTGAGACAGTGTCAAACAATGTTAAACAGCACTCGGATTTTCTGTCAATACACACAATTCACTAATTATAAGTTAGAAATCAAACAGTGTCAAACACTGTTAAACACCACTCTGATTTCTGTCAATACACACAATTCACTAATTATAAGTTAGAAATCAAACAGTGTCAAACAATGTTAAACAGCACTCAGATTTCTGTCAATACAGACAATTCAATAATTATTAGTTAGACCTGAAACAGTGTCAAACAATGTTAAACAGCACTATGATTTCTGTCAATACAGACAATTCACTAATTATAAGTTAGAATTGAGACAGTGTCAACCAATGTTAAACAGCACTCAGATTTCTGTCAATGCAGACAATTCACTAATTATAAGTTAGAATTCAGACAGTGTCAAACAATGTTAAACAACACTCTGATTTCTATCAATACACACAATTCACTAATTACAAGTTAGAAATCAAACAGTGTCAAACAATGTTAAACAGCACTCGGATTTCTGTCAATACAGACAATTCAATAATTATTAGTTAGACCTGAAACAGTGTCAAACAATGTTAAACAGCACTCTGATTTCTGTCAATACAGACAATTCAATAATTATAAGTTAGAAATCAAACAGTGTCAAACACTGTTAAACAGCAATCAGATTTCTATCAATACACACAATTCACTAATTATTAGTTAGAACTGAAACAGTGTCAAACAATGTTAAACAGCACTCTGATTTCTATCAATACACACAATTCACCAATTATTAGTTAGAACTGAAACAGTGTCAAACAATGTCAAACAGCACTCTGATTTCTGCCAATACAGACAATTCAATAATTATCAGTTAGAAATCAAACAGTGTCAAGCACTGTTAAACAGCAATCAGATTTCTATCAATACAGACAATTCACTAATTATAAGTTAGAAATGAGACACTGACAAACAATGTTAAACAGCACTCGGATTTCTTTCAATACCGACAATTAACTAATTATTAGTTAGAAATGAGACAGTGTCAAACAATGTTAAACATCACTCTGATTTCTGTCAATACAGACAATTCATTAATTATAAGTTAGAAATGAGACAGTGTCAAACACTGTTTAACAGCACTCTGTTTTCTGTCAATACAGACAATTCACTAATTATAAGTTAGAAATCAAAGAGTGTCAAACACTGTTAAACAGCACTCGGATTTCTATCAATACAGACAATTCACTAATTATTAGTTAGAAATCAAACAGTGCCAACAATGTTAAACAGCACTCTGATTTCTATCAATACACACAATTCACTAATTATTAGTTAGAAATGAGACAGTGTCAAACAATGTTAAACAGCACTCAGATTTCTGTCAATACCGTCAATTTACTAATTATTAGTTAGAAATGAAACAGTGTCAAACAATGTTAAACAGCACTCTGATTTCTATCAATACAGACAATTCACTAATTATAAGTTAGAAGTGAGACAGTGTCAAACAATGTTAAACAGCACTCTGATTTTTGTCAATACAGACAATTCAATAATTATAAGTTAGAAATCAAACAGTGTCAAACACTGTTAAACAGCACTCTGATTTCTGTCAATACAGACAATTCAATAATTATAAGTTAGAAATCAAACAGTGTCAAACAATGTTAAACAGCACTCGGATTTCTTTCAATACAGACAATTCACTAATTATAAGTTAGAAACCAAACAGTATCAAACACTGTTAAACAGCACTCTGATTTCTATCAATACAGACAATTCACTAATTATAAGTTAGAAATGAGACAGTGTCAAACAATGTTAAACAGCACTCGGATTTCTTTCAATACCGACAATTAACTAATTATTAGTTAGAAATGAGACAGTGTCAAACAATGTTAAACAGCACTCGGATTTCTTTCAATACAGACAATTCACTAATTATTAGTTAGAAATGAAACAGTGTCAAACAATGTTAAACAGCACTCTGATTTCTATCAATACAGACAATTCACTAATTATAAGATAGAAATGAGACAGTGTCAAACAATGTTAAACAGCTCTCTGATTTCTGTCAATACAGACAATTCAATAATTATAAGTTAGAAATGAGACAGTGTCAAACAATGTTAAACAGCAATCAGATTTCTATCAATAAAGAAAATTCACTAATTATAAGTTAGAAATGAGACAGTGTCAAACAATGTTAAACAGCAATCAGATTTTCACTAATTATTAGTTAGCAATGAGACAGTGTCAAACAATGTCAAACAGCAATCAGATTTCTATCAAAACAGACAATTCACTAATTATAAGTTAGAATTGAGACAGTGTCAAACAATGTCAAACAGCAATCAGATTTCTATCAAAACAGACAATTCACTAATTATAAGTTAGAAATGGGACAGTGTCAGACAATGTTAAACAGCAATCTGATTTCTGTCAATACAGACAATTCAATAATTATAAGTTATAAATTAAACATTGTCAAACAATGTTAAACAGCACTCAGATTTCTATCAATACAGACTATTCACTAATTATTAGTTAGCAATGAGACAGTGTCAAACAATGTTAAACAGCACTCTGATTTCTGTACATACAGACAATTCACTAATTATAAGTTAGAAATGAGAATGTGTCAAACAATGTTAAACAGCAATCAGATTTCTATCAATACAGACAATTCACTAATTATTAGTTAGCAATGAGACAGTGTCAAACAATGTTAAGCAGCAATCAGATTTCTATCAATACAGACAATTCACTAATTATAGGTTAGAAATGAGACAGTGTCAAGCAATGTTAAACAGCACTCTGATTTCTGTACATACAGACAATTCACTAATTATAAGTTACAAATGAGACAGTGTCAAACAAGGTTAAACAGCACTCGGATTTCTTTCCATACAGACAATTCACTAATTATAAGTTAGAAATCAAACAGTGTCAAACACTGTTAAACAGCACTCGGATTTCTTTCAATACAGACAATTCACTAATTACAAGTTAGAAATGAAACAGTGTCAAACAATGATAAACAGCAATCAGATTTCTATCAATACAGACAATTCATTAATTATAAGTTAGAAATGAGACAGTGCCAAACACTGTTAAACAGCAATCAGATTTCTATCAATACAGACCATTCATTAATTATAAGTTAGAAATGAGACAGTGTCAAACAATGTTAAAGAGCACTCGGATTTCTTTCAATACAGGCAATTCACTAATTATAAGTTAGAAATCAAACAGTATCAAACACTGTTAAACAGCACTCTGATTTCTGTCAATACAGACAATTCAATAATTATAAGTTAGAAATGAGACAGTGTCAAACAATGTTAAAGAGCGCTCGGATTTCTTTCAATACAGGCAATTCACTAATTATAAGTTAGAAATCAAACAGTATCAACACTGTTAAACAGCACTCTGATTTCTGTCAATACAGACAATTCACTAATTATTAGTTAGAAACGAGACAGTGTCAAACAATGTTAAACAGCACTCTGATTTCTGTACATACAGACAATTCACTAATTATAAGTTAGAAATCAAACCGTATCAAACACTGTTAAACAGCACTCTGATTTCTGTTAATACACACAATTCACTAATTATTAGTTAGAAATGAGACAGTGTCAAACAATGTTAAAGAGCACTCGGATTTCTGTCAATACAGGCAATTCACTAATTATAAGTTAGAAATCAAACAGTATCAACACTGTTAAACAGCACTCTGATTTCTGTCAATACAGACAATTCAATAATTATAAGTTAGAAATGAGACAGTGTCAAACATTGTTAAACAGCAATCAGATTTCTATCAATACAGACAATTCATCAATTATAAGTTAGAAATGAGACAGTGTCAAACATTGTTAAACAGCAATCAGATTTCTATCAATACAGACAATTCATCAATTATAAGTTAGAAATGAGACAGTGGCAAACAATGTTAAACAGCAATCAGATTTCTATCAATACAGACAATTCATCAATTATAAGTTAGAAATGAGACAGTGGCAAACAATGTTAAACAGCAATCAGATTTCTATCAATACCGACAATTCACTAATTATAAGTTAGAAATGAGACAGTGTCAAACATTGTTAAACAGCAATCAGATTTCTATCAATACAGACAATTCAATAATTATAAGTTAGAAATCAAACAGTGCCAAACAATGTTAAACAACACTCAGTTTTCTATCAATACAGACAATTCATTAATTATAAGTTAGAAATCAAACAGTGTCAAACAACTGTTAAACAGCAATCAGATTTCTATCAATACAGACCATTCATTAATTATAAGTTAGAAATGAGACAGTGTCAAACATTGTTAAACAGCAATCAGATTTCTATCAATACAGACAATTCACTAATTATAGGTTAGAAATGAGACAGTGTCAAACAATGTTAAAGAGCACTCGGATTTCTTTCAATACAGGCAATTCTCTAATTATAAGTTAGAAATCAAACAGTATCAAACACTGTTAAACAGCACTCTGATTTCTATCAATACACACAATTCACTAATTATTAGTTAGAAATCAAACAGTGTCAAACAATGTTAAACATCACTCTGATTTCTATGTTAAACAGCAATCAGATTTCTATCAATACAGACAATTCAATAATTATAAGTTAGAAATCAAACAGTGTCAAACACTGTTAAACAGCAATCAGATTTCTATCAATACAGACAATTCAATAATTATAAGTTAGAAATCAAACAGTGTCAAACAATGTTAAACGGCACTCGGATTTCTATCAATACAGACAATTCATTAATTATAAGTTAGAAATGAGACAGTGCCAAACACTGTTAAACAGCAATCAGATTTCTATCAATACAGACAATTCATCAATTATAAGTTAGAAATGAGACAGTGTCAAACAATGTTAAACAGCAATCAGATTTCTATCAATACAGACAATTCATTAATTATAAGTTAGAAATGAGACAGTGTCAAACACTGTTAAACAGCAATCAGATTTCTATCAATACAGACAATTCAATAGTTATAAGTTAGAAATCAAACAGTGTCAAACAATGTTAAACATCACTCTGATTTCTATCAATACAGACAATTCATTAATTATAAAATAGAAATCAAACAGTGCCAAACAATGTTAAACAGCACTCAGATTTCTATCAATACAGACAATTCATTAATTATAAGTTAGAAATCAAACAGTGTCAAACAATGTTAAACGGCACTCGGATTTCTATCAATACAGACAATTCATTAATTATAAGTTAGAAATGAGACAGTGCCAAACACTGTTAAACAGCAATCTGATTTCTATCAATACAGACAATTCATTAATTATAAGTTAGAAATCAAACAGTGTCAAACACTGCTAAACAGCACTCCGATTTCTGTCAATACAGACAATTCAATAATTATAAGTTAGAAATCAAACGGTGTCAAACAATGTTAAACATCACTCTGATTTCTATCAATACAGACAATTCATTAATTATAAGTTAGAAATGAGACAGTGTCAAACAATGTTAAACAGCACTCGGATTTCTATCAATACAGACAATTCATTAATCATAAGTTAGAAATGAGACAGTGCCAAACACTGTTAAACAGCAATC